>NW_023270454.1:48716831-48833445 GCF_011800145.1 Mirounga leonina
CTATCTTTCTTTTAAATATCCACTAGAAAGAATACTAATGATAACCACTTGTTATCATAGAGGTCAGCAAATTTGGAAATCTGTCTTTGCATGAATAGAAAACAACAAAATACTCCTAGAATGTTTCATTGTCAAAACAGATATATTTTCACATTTTTTATTCTTATGTTAATCCCCATACATTGCATCATTAGTTTTAGATGTAGTGTTCCATGATTCATTGTTTGTGCATAACACCCAGTGCTCCATGCAGAATGTGCCCTCCTCAATACCCACCACCAGGCTAACCCATCCTCCCACCCCCCTCCCCTCTAGAATCCTCAGTTTGTTTTTCAGAGTCCATCGTCTCTCATGGTTGGTCTACCCCTCCGATTTCCCCTGCTTCATTCTTCCCCTCCTGCTACCTTCTTCTTCTTCTTTTTTTTTTTTTCTTAACATATATTGCATTATTTGTTTCAGAGGTACAGATCTGAGATTCAACAGTCTTGCACAATTCACAGCGCTTACCAGAATATTTTCACATTTTAAATTATAATATTTGTAGATGTTTTACCTGAATTCTTATCAGATCTGATTCTCTGATCATGATTTCTACTTAATATGGCTTATATAATAAAATTTTAGACCAGGGCCCTAGGAGCAGAATTACATTCAGTTCTGCTATTTTTTTTTTCATGGTACACTTGTTTGTGTTTGCATTATTTTTTGTTGTTGTTGTTTTGTTTTTTGTGGTTTTGTTTTTTGCATTATTTTGTTGTATTTGATGTGTGTTTACTTTTCAGAAACTTACTAAGACCTTTGTAATGGCTAATTCAGTTAACATTAAATATTATAATTTTAATAAAATGCACAATAAGGATCTCATAGCCTATCTGTATATTTAGTTGAGTAAAAATAATAATACCACTAGAAGTTCTGATATTTTCTTCCCAGTGGATGGTATCCCCAAGGAGACAGATATCACACTTTGGATACTGAGACTGCAGGTCAAGAGGAATTTCACAGGTTACATCCATACACATGAAGATATCTATAAATATAAGTAAGGGTCAAATAGTAGAAATGTGAAGGTTGTCTAGTAGCATCATTAGCAGTCACAGTGTTTTAGGGACTGTATCTTAAGTAAGCCACAAAAACATTCAGGCTGAATGGGGAAAAAATCAACTAAGTGTTTTGAGCTCTGTGCTAACCCTAAATCACCTGAGTCTCTATATCTCTTTAACCTCTTTTTATTACAGTTTTTGTTTGCTGATCTAAACTAAAGAGATTGAAAACGAGTCCCTCAAATTCATCACTCACTTCAGGCATACAGCAGCAAGAATTCCTTGGAGGTTCTCTTGGTGCAGTAAACAGATTTCCCCATACTCACTTGCCTCACAAACAGCTATTTTTAATCATCTCCTTAGTTTTAAGGCACTGGGGGAATAATTTAATTTTAATTGTTTTGTTTTCAGGTCTGATGAGTACAGATTTAAAGCCAGAACTCTTTTCATGCCTGTGTACATGAAACCATTTTGAAATGATACACAGCTCAGTGAAATGTAACAAAATATAATTCTGGCCTCTTTACTTAACATGTTGATGTGCTGAACAAATTTAAAATCATAGTTCAATAAGTCATAAAAATTGAAAGTATCATCTGAAACATCTTGTCAGCGATCTTATGATATGGGTCCTATAACCCAATGTATATATCAAAGCCATGGGACACTGAAAACACAAGAAGGAAGCATTATGGTACATTTATCATTTATACTGCATGTAAGGTTAGGACCTCTAGCTTTCTTGTGATGGTTCCACTTGAATGGTGTAGGAATAAATGTATCTCAGTGCTCCTTTGCCTTCACAGTTATGCATTACGCTGTAACAGATTTTCCAGCAAGAGACAATTTCACACAGTAAGAAATGAAATATATGGGACATAACACTGTGCCTCTTATACAGTGTGTTTCCTTAAACTATGCGCAGTGTGCAGGTGATCCTTTATGTAATATATAAACAATAATTTCATATGCTTTCAGAGGTCCCCTTGATCATATTAATATTTGTAAAAACTCTCAAGCTGACTTCACCAATACATCAAACTAGTCAGGGAGCATTCAGTATGATTGTTGAATTTGGGAATTATTATGAACTATTAGCAGTGATTCAGAGGCCTTAAATGGGGAAACATGTGAGCTTTTTTTTTTTTTTTTTGAGAACAGCTGTTAGAAAACAGTTTTGATTGTTTCCATTTTTGATATATGCTGCTGATCGCCTTCTGGTCTTCCCTGGAGAGTGGTTTCCACAAAATCCCCAGGGGTCACATGGAGTCCTTACACAGAATGCCTGCATCAAGTTGCTAAGGTGACTTTCCACCTCACTAGTCCCCTAAGCAGGGGAATTCCCACATTTGGGTTTATTAGGGAGTTTCTCTACACAAGGTGCATTCTCACTGCATTTGCAATTTCTTGGTATATGTGTTATAATTTCCATTTGATTCATAGGAAATGGTATGTAAATGTCATTCGTATTGTTGCTGTGGGAGTTATAGGACAAATTCTTCTTTAATTATTTGAACTGTATGCCTTATTTAAAAGTATTAGTGAGACCAAAAATATATATATATTTTTTTCTTTCTTTTTCCATATATATATATATATATATATATATATATATATATATATATATATGCTGGAAAAAATGACCTTTGATCAGCACAGCCTTTTAACAGCTGCCAGAGAAACTTTTATTCAGTTATATCAATGGGAGGTAAGCAGGAAGGGGATCTCAAGGGTTTTAAACATACCATAAACATTACCAGGACTCTTTCAGGAAAGCATAGAAATATGCTCCAACTTACTAATCTTACTGATATAGCAGCAGAAGAGGTTCCGTTATTTGCTAGTACAAATTACCTATTTTTTTAATTTGAAAATTGTAGATAAATGCCAGTATCATAAAGAGCATTGGCAGTATCTCTTGATATCTTTAAGCCATACTATGTACATGATCTTTTGTACAAACATCTTTAAATAAAATATTTTGGCTATTGTAAATAATTTTAATAAATTAGATATTTAACTTTCTCTCTTCTTTTTTATATGAATAGATCAATAAGTATTATATCAATAAATGTCATCAGAGTGCAATATACCCTCCATAATGTGAGTGCACTCAACACAAACCAGTCTTTTGATAATATTTACAAGTTTCCTGTTACTTTCAGGTAATAAACTTTTCTTGAGCTATCCAAAACTAAGAAAATTTCCAATAAACTGTGACTTACTGGAAATTTTTGTTTACGCACAATGTTAAAGTACAAAATTTCAGATATATAATCTTTGCCAAAATGCTAAATAATGAAGTTTATTCCTTAAAAAGAATCCACTGTGAGAGTTGTTTCAGTGAAAAATACCTGAGATTAATTGACACACATGTATTCATTTAAACCAACTTAGATCTTTTACTATGTCAATCTATTGCTCGATTTTATCTTTTGGTGCCCCAAAAATATATCATTTGATATAAATTTAAAGTTTAATATGTGTTTAAGAATCACCCATTTTCCTGAAAGTGAGTTAGAATATATTCAACATTATGGGCAACTTTGAAAATATATACATAATTACATTTTGGTGGTGGCTACAGGTATCTGCTCTTGATCATTTATTCACCATTTATTCAGGTTTTATGAACTTTTTGACATGTGCGATTTATTTCACAATAATAATTTCATAATCTGATAAAAGAATATTAAAGATGTGTTTGTCCTTCAAATTCATCCCTGTCACCCTCATATTACCGTCCTAAGTTGTCTTAGCTGGTCACCCTCACTCCTGCCATTGCCCTCTTTTTTGGAACTGGTCTTCATTAATACATTTCAAAAAAGAGTTTTTGAATATTTTCTATGTATTGGTAGTGGAACTCTGCCTAGGGAGTGATGATTAATACTTAAATGGCCTTGTCCTAATGAGCTTATGTTCTAATATCTTTGTGACATTTCTAAATCTTAGGAAAATTACTTTTAAAATTCTTTATAGATAATACACTCAAACTCTTTGTTATTTCTTGGGAAACAGGCTAATAAAGGAATATCTTTTTCACATTATTTTCAGATCATATTAAAGTCTTTCTGTAAGTTTCATATGACAAACGCTTAAATATAAATTATGTTGTCATAAATGTAATTTATTTTCACTATTATTTTATTATTATTTTTTTAACTTCCAACCATCTAAGTCAGTGGATTGCTGACACTGCCTTTTGCCATTCTGTTTCTAAACTCAGAAAGGCCGTGAAATGTGCTAAAGAAAAATTGCACTGGGCAAGTTAGACAGGTAAGAAAGACTATTTAGGACAGTGGAATGAGGGTCATTCAGATTGATTCCACTGGAATAGAATGAGGGCGAGCTTGAAGCCTGGGATGAGTTAGTGGAAAAATACTAGAGGACATTAGCAGGGAGGTTGATCAGTGAAATTTGGCCATCCCTGTTTGCTAATGGTGCTCAATCCGAGTTAGGTCCTAGCCTTCCAGGGATACTGGGAGTTAGAAGCACTATCTTTCTTCCTGATTTCATTTCAAAGGGATGACTTCAGGTTTTTGAGAAAGCAATTCCTGGGTTGTAAAGTTGGCCAAAGGCTGAGAGCAGATTTATATAACAAAGTGGCAGAGAAAGAATTTTAAATTGTAAATTTTCTTAAATAAATGCTCTATGAAAAGGAAGATCAGGGTCTAGTCAGGAAGAAATTGTTCTAAAGTGTAGTCAAGCTGAGGGAAAATTTAAGGCATTCTTGGCCAGATTCCATAATAGATTATATCAGGATTGCAGAACATACTTTCAGGATACTTGAATATTTTTCCTTTATTCTCAACCCCAAGAGTCCTCTAATGGATTTTAAGAGATGGAGAAAGATCAAAATAGGGTTAAACATTTTTAATAAAAAATAAGTCAATGTTTCAAAAGTGATACCATTTGACCCTGTTTGGAATAATCTCATGGATAATAGTTATAGAAGAACTAATTATTAACTACCCAGTAATTCTACATGTTGATTAAAAATTGAGCATAAAGTTCCTTTTAAACTGTGGCATGACATTTAACAATATAAAACGTACTCTGAATACTTGGGGGAAAGATGGTTATTCTCTAAAGGTGTAGGAATTGGATATTCCCAAATCACTATCTTCTATGTCTGAGGCTTTAAGAAAGGTAGAAGTTGCAATCCAGTTATATAGGTCATCAGGGATTAGAATGCCAGTCAGTGGGCACTTCAAAGATAGGAGATTCAAAATCCAGTGAAGGTAGAGCAAGGTATCTAATAAAAGAAACATGAGTTACAAGAAAGAAAATAAGTGTATTTTGACATAACAGCCTGTTCTTTTCAGGGAACTGAATTTGGAAAGCAAATAATTAGAACTTATTATACTGGCAAACTCGAAGACTAAGATTTTATATCTCCACAGCAAGTAGGCCACTAAAATATATATTATTTATTCAATATATAATGAACACTCGTTAATTTTCTTTCTTATTAGAATAATACAAGGGTAAATGGGGTGGTAAAGACAAATGTTAATACAGAAGTGATTTGGGGGGAAAAAAAAACAGTTCTTATCATTGAGATACAGCCCACAAAAGAAGTAATTGTTTTAAGTAGAAAACAACCTTAATGTTGCTCACTCATGTGTAGTAAGGTAAATAAATATTGTTATAACATTATCGGATCAAGAGAATAACAATAATTTTATTTTGTTCTTGATATTGTATGTACATAATTTCTTTAAATATTACAACAAAACACCTCATAATGAATTCATAGATGAAGCAATTGAGGTATGGGGAGACTAAATAACTTACTAGTAGTCACAACACTAATATATTTGTATTTGTGATCAACAGTTGGAATGAACTTTGGCTATGACACAGAATACATTGCTTCTTTGAGTTCCAACATGTAAAACGTTTATCTTGAGGACAGAAGTAAATATGGATACTGTTAAAACTTGACATTGAAGCCTTTCCCCTTCTCTCATATATTATATACTTCATGAGAAGTTCTTCTTGACTCTATAGTCAAAATATATTCAAAATCCAAATTACTTTGTTCTACATTTTCTGCTATGGTACCGTTCAGACTCACCATCATCTCATACCCACATCAGCCTCCTTGTTTCTTACCCTCTCTCTAAGACTGGCTACATAATTTCTGGGACCAAGGCAAAATGAAAATACACACAAACAAACAAACAAAAAAAGGAGGGTGAAACTATCTCAGCTTCCCCAGTTGAGCCAGGGGTCAGTCAGCATACTAGCTGAATGCAAACGTATCAATGAACTTAGGCAATACCGGAAGAATGGCATAGCCAACACACTAATTTGTGAGAAATAACATGTTCTTACTGCCATAAGCCATTAAGTTTTAAAGATTTATTTATTTATTTTAGAGAGAGAGAGAGTGCATGTGAGCGGGGGTGGGGGGATTGCAGAGAGAGAGGGGGAATCTCAAGCAGACTCCACACTGAGCATGAAGCCCACTGCGGAGCTTGATCTCAGGACTCCGAGATCATGACCTGATCCGAAAAGTCAGTTGCTTAAGCAACTGAGACAACCAGATGCCCCTGTGTGTACGTTTTAATGCAGCAATAGACAAGACGGATTTTCCAGTTACAACAGCTTTTTTTTTTTCCCATGAAACTTTTTTTTTGTTAAAAATCCCTCTAATAAAAGGATATATCTTTTGAATTTTTGCTTTCCTACATTACATTGTTTTTTAAGAAATTGCAATCATTGGGGGGAAAATGGTGAGAGGAATTACAGAGTAGCTGAGTGTGTGAAATACCATGTGTTTTGTTTTTGTTTTGTTTTGTTTTGTTTTGTTTTGTTTTGTGTCTACCAATCTGAAAAAGTTTCACAGAAACTTTAGTAACTTAACCCAAGCTTTTCTCCTTCCTTTTGATCTCCACAGTTGGGTCTATTGAGAACTGAAATTTAATTGTTTCATTAATCAATAAGAATTTTCTCTGTCGATTTCAGAAGAAAAGGTTTGAGATACAAAATTCTGAGCCTTTTTGAGAAATCCTTTTCTCAAAGGGTCTGTATCTCCTCTAAAGCAAACAATTTGATCAACATTTAAAAAGAAAACTTAATAAGGTTCTTAAACACAGTAAAAGTGATTTTCCTTGCAAGCATATTTTTCCTCAATTTGAAAGAGAATCAATCGGTGACTGTTATGATCAGCCCCAGACTTCACTCTTCTTTGTTCTTTAATTTCCATGCTAATTGACAGGTATTATAGGGAGCTGGGTGAATCCTCCTCTAAAACATCACTTCAAATGCTGAAAGAAGGAGTTTTGGGAGGGTATTATGACATTTCTTTGAAACTGCCTGGAAAACATCAGTTAGCTTTTCCTGGAGCATTTAATACTATTTATTTGATTTTCACATTAAAAAAATAGCTTTTTCATATATTATAAATATATCTTGCATTCATTTTTATTTTATTTTTTTAAATATTTTTTTTTATTTATTTGACAGAGAGATACACAGTGAGAGAGAGAACACAAGCAGGGGGAGTGGGAGAGGGAGAAGCAGGCTTCCCGCCAAGCAGGGAGCCCGATGCGGGGCTCGATCCCAGGACCCTGGGATCAGGACCTGAGCCAAAGGCAGATGCTTAAAGACTGAGCCACCCAGGCACCACTTGCATTCATTTTTAATGCAAATTTTTATTATACGTTGTCTGCTTCCATTGGACAGTAAACTGTTAAATCTATAGTTCTAAAATAGTGAATAAAAACAGGAGACTGATAAATCTCTTTAAATGAGACCTTCAGCAAGATGGATGTACGTTACCTTAGATAAAAGAGATGGCCTTAATTTAAAACGCATATAAATAAGAGATATTTAAAGATTGTTTACATATATGAAGCAGGTATTCTCTTACTTGTTAAGAAGCATGTTGTACTAAAAAGAAAGTAGGTGCCACGTGAAGGAAGTTGGGTTTCAGAGCTGGCTCAAGTACACACAAATTGTGTGCCGTTAACAAGATCACTTTATCTCTGGATAACACCATCCTAATCTTTAAATGAAGGTAAATAAACTCAGTTTCTTAGTGATCACATTAATTGAAAGTTTATTAGAATGCTTTTAAAAATAAATTGAGGGCACGAGAGTTTTTCTCGCATAGCTTCTATTTAAACAGGAAGTTACAAGCATTCCTCTCCCTAAATGCAGTGAAATGCAGGTGGCTAAGGCTGTGGACACAAATGCCTTAGTAAGGAAGTCAGTCAATAGTACATATGCTCAGGCCAAAGGTGCATATTGAGTCCTAAAGAAGTTCATAGTCTTTGCAGTTGTAGACACGTGATTAAAAGTATGAGCAAGCCATTAACTGTAGTCATGGTTGTATACTCTGTTTTTTTTCATTTTAAGATTTCTCTATGTGTAATTAGCAACCGATCGTAAATCATTTGGAGCCTGGAGGATTCTGCAGAAAGATAATGACATTTTCTGATATTGTTTCCTCCTCATCATAGCCCTTGCCCTACTTAAATTGTATATGACGGGTAAAGCACAAATTAGTGTCATTTGGGTTAGATCTGCTGTACCTATGCCATACTGGGGACTGTTGGCTTGAGAGGAGAGATGAGCCAGGTATAAATTTCAGTGTGTAAAATGGAACTTCGTCAAGTTTCTGTTAAAAATTGGAGAGGTAGGAATCATTGCTTCAAGTGAACAGATGCAGGTGCTTGCCTTGACAATTGGACTTTTGTAGGTGTTGGCATGCACCGTTCTCTGCTAATAATACATTGGCACCTTCAGACTCATCCTGCGCAGTAAGAGATGTCATAATGTGTTTTCTAATTTTGCACAGACTGACGATCTTGTACTCAGGTAACACAAAGACCTGAGTGAGGGCATCTGCCAATACTGTGAACTCCAAACATGTTTTGAAACAAGTGGTTCAAAACCATGTTCTGTTGAAGCAAGAGGGGCAAATGATGGTCCAGAGTCTCTCCGTAAGACTAACGAATACTGAAAAACTGTAGTCTTCGTTATTTTTCCGTAGACTGGTTAGTTTAAAAATGGTGATTTTTCACGTCCTAAATCACATGTAATGAGGCATTAGTGTTAAGTACAGGGATGATACAGAAAACTTTTTTTGAGTACAATAAAAGAATATTACAAAACAGTCACCATTTTTATATTATTAAATAATATGTTGTAAATCAATGTATATTCATAAAATTCAAAAAGTGAGCCATGCTAGAATTATCTTTATCTGCCCTTGAATACTAATGTTAGTCTTGGAAGCATCAGTGGTTTTGTCAAAAGACTAATTAACACTCTTCCATGGCGTCCTACTAGGACCCATATTGTCACTGCTCTTCTCCATAGAGATAGCAAGCTTTTTAATTGAGAAAGGCTTTTGATATTCAGATTTTAGTAGTTCCCCTACTCATATGTTCTTAACATTCACTACAGATAAAACAGGATTGTGGAACTCTAGATATCCAAACTATGTAATTCATTTGTATGCAAATTTGAATAATTGATGGCTTGAATCTAAATCTAAGCAAAATATAAATGGCCTGAACTTAGACAAAAATGCATGGAAATAAAATTTCTGCACCTTCCTAATTTCAAAAATAAGCAATAATACAATCCATAATGCATGCATATGATATTTTATATATAATTTGTATGTTTATGACTAAAGTTAGAGAGGACTGTAAAAAATGCAAATAAATATTTTCTCTGTGTAATGGAATTGTTAGTATTTTTTTTTTCTTTTCACAATATGGACTACTTAAAATAGTCAATTGTTCTTCTAAAACCCCAAGAAGGAAAACACAGAACAAATATGCACCAAAGTATACTTGGAAATGATAAATCCTATTACACAGTTTTTGAAATTACAACACTGAGGGAGGTATGTAAATATTCTCTGTCAACAATGAGGTGTCATAGGATCTGCACAAAATAGGGCTGAGCTATTTTCTTAGAATTTGACCAGCATCTTTTAGCAGTAATTTACAACTGTAAGATTTACTTTTTTTCCTTGCGTTTTTTTTTTAAGCCTGTGTATGTTTCTCTCTTGCTTTACTCCCTTAGAAGAAATGCATCTTAAATTCTGCAGGCCATTATACCTCTGCACCCAACCACTCTCTTTTCAAGAGAGATTTTCAACAGGACAGTCTCTGTCAGGTGATGGCAGCAAAGGACAAAGAAAAGAAAATGTAATCTCTGTCCCTGGGGCAGAATAACTAGAGCGCTTTTGAGGCAGGACAGGGTTGGATATGGGTGAATATCTCAGACCAGGGATAGGTGGAGCAGTGGACCATGTAGGGCGTTTTCATCTCATGAGGATTTTGCACTGCAAGCAAAGTTTTAGAAAGAATGAAAAGTTATTGTACATAGTTTTCAAGTGTTGGAAACAAAGCCATATAAGCAAGGTAAGGTTAATAAGGCAATCGGACACTGAACTCGCTACCAAGTGATAGCTTCTCAAGTCAGTCAATTCTTGTAGATAGTTATATCTAGCTCTAGCAAAGTCCCATGCAATCAAAGGAAAATGAGTACTAAAGAGTACTCCATTGTTCTAGCTTTCAACACAGAGACTCCTTATAGTCACACAAATTGCCTTTGAGAATTGCCAACAAATAAGAATTGCCCTTAGATCCATGGAAAATAAAGAAGGGAGAAAACCAGCTACTGGGAGCTTGAGACATACATGTTCCTTATCTCTCCTCTCTGGGGAGAAAACAAAAAACAAGATAAAAACAAAAACAAAAACCTAGAAATCTTGTGTGGTGCTCATTTTTGGTGACGGTATAACATATACACACATAGAGCTTCCACAGAGAAAGTGAACATGTTGCTGAAGTTATGATCTTAATTCATAGAACCAATCTAGGGTTTTATCCAGATGATTGTATCTGTGAATAGGAGCTTTCTCAAACCCTAAGGGGACGAGGAGAGATACCATTAATCTTTGGGGATAAATTGTAATAATTTTGAAGGCATCTTAAAAAAATACCACCACGTCCAAAAAGATTCTGATGTTTTCCCATTTCGGGGGTCACCATCTTTTGTCAAACTGCAAGTAGCATAAGTTATTGTTACGTTAAGAGCATATTTTATCCCCAAGGTTATACTAGGAGAGAAAATGTATTAATTAATTATATATACTTATATAGCCTATATTCCAATTCAAAAAATTGCATATTTAAAGAGTAATAACGTATTTCAAATTATATCAAAAGTTCCCAGAAAACTTGAATTTTGAATTTACTTTCGCATAGTAATATGCTGTGATACAGAGGCAGGCTCCATTTTTGATGTTTGACTGTTTACAGCTTCCAAGCTCCATTCCTCCCTCTTTTCCTCTCTCTCCATGCCTGGGCAAACCAGTGAGAGAGCCCAGGGTCTCCCTGCTTTGGCATGGGTGGAGAGTTCAAAAGGTACACACTGTGCGTCAACTGCATCCCCAAATCACAATCAAACTCCAAAGCCAGTCTCTCCTTTTCTCTCTCAAATCACTTTCGGGCCTGCTTAGGAGCTTGCTCTGCTTTCCCCCAAAAGTACCAATGGGTGAGTAAGAAACATTTATTCCCCCTCTTGGTGCCTGTGTGGCATCACCAGTCTCAACGTTCAAGCCAAATTTGGGGTGAGGGGCTCATCCTACTCATATGGGATAACTACCATACATTATTTACATGAGACATATTTTATTTGATGCCCTTTCGATTTTTTTCTGAAGAGTTTAATAATATGCTGCTTATGTTATCTTAAGCTATGATCGTTAAGAAAAAAAACAGGAATTCTTAGCTAATTATATAGATCAGTTCACAATATACATGTTATTTGTAAATTGGATACATTCTTTTTTTTTTTTAAAGATTTTATTTATTTATTTGACAGAGAGAGACACAGCGAGAGAGGGAACACAAGCAGGGGGAGTGGGAGAGGGAGAAGCAGGCTCCCCGCAGAGCAGGGAGCCTGATGCGGGGCTCGATCCCAGGACCCCGGGATCATGACCTGAGCTGAAGGCTTAACCAACTGAGCCACCCAGGCGCCCTATTGGATACATTCTTTAATATGCAGTCAGAGAGTCCATTTAAATACTAAGTTGCAGCCTGTAAAATGTTTTTTCTCTCTAAAGATGCCTCCTTTGCTAATGTTTGGAGTTGTTTTTTTACTTTTCATTATTTAACATTACCTTCCCCGATACTTTTGCTCTTTTCTTCTTAGCTTGCCTGTCTTCATCCTTATTTTTATATCTTGACTTTGTTATGATTGTTCCCAAATGATACTTTTTTTTTTCCTTCTTGTTATTTATTGAGACTCTTTCTGTCTTTTTCTTCTTAAAGTCCCTGGTCCACTTTTCTATACTGCATGGCCCCTTTATTGTTTAATCCATCAGATCTCATATCTTGGAAACCCCAGATATTGCTTTCTCCTATATTATGTACTATTTCTAGTACACTTGGGACACTTTTTTTTAGTATTTCTTTTTTTTTTTTTTTTAATAATCAGGATCTTTAAATCTTCAACATAGTAGAAATAAAGTTCAATATGTTAATATCAGACATAATTTAAGTTACAAAAATGAAAGTTAAAAGTTGGTTGTAATAAATAGTGTGAAATGAACGTATTTTCATTCTATTCTCTGGAGAGTTTTTCTCTATTACATTGACAACTTACTTGATTTTGACATTTACATTTAATGAAGACAATAGCCAGTATAGGAAGTTAGAAGACTTCCTAAAATTTTGTGATTGATGATACTAGTTACCTAAATCTACCTTTTCACACCAAATTCTTTTAACCTAATATGCAATGCCTAGATAAATTCTGTGGAGACATGTTCCATGTGAAGAAGAAAAGCACATTTCAAAGAAAGGGATTGTGGTGTCATGAAAACTAGCCATAATCCAATATGCTTTAAATTTCATAATGGTTGCTGTATTATAATGTTTAAAAAACAAAGAAATTTAATGAGTACACATCCCATGTATATATCACCTGTGTATATAACATGTTCATATGTACCGAGAAAACTAAATAACACTGGGTTGCTGCATATTGATTTGCTCAATATACATCAAGTAACTCTGTAAAACTTTCTACTGTATATCCTCTATTCTTCTATTCAGAGAATGCATTCTATAATTGTTTGTTCATTTACAGATTAGTAAACTGAGTTTATAAGGTGTAAGAAACTTGATCCCTGTCATACAGGAGTTAGTAATATAACCAAGGTTTATATCTAGTGGCCTGACATCAAAATCCAAGGATAGTAAACCAGCATAAGCTATATTTTTTTTGAAATATATACAAAAGTTTCATTCCGAATACTCAGAAATCAGAATATGTGCAATGCTAAAGCTCAAACATTGTCACAGTGAAGTAGACATTAGTTTTCATATTCCTGGAAAGTTCAATGTTACTTCTATACCGTGTCCATAACTTGATGCAATGGCAAAGCCTATATTATGAGAAAACTTACAGCCTCAGCTTCACATGGTTTTATGTGTTTCTTTCCCCAATTTTTAACCCATAATTGATAATAATAATGACCCAAAAGTGGCTTTAAGAGGCTCATAGTATTTAATTTACATAAATATTTTGAGCGTCAGCCCTTTGAGAAATACTGCAGTATGTGGTGTTGTAATGAAGATAAGTAAAACAATTCCACCTTTCGCAGAGGATTTCTAATCTAATTAAAAAATTAAAAGTCGGAATCAGCACATATATCAAGTCAGGCATCAAATAAGTGATAGCAAGGAGTGACAAACGTGTGCTAAGTAACATAGCACAGAAAACCTTTGATTTTTTTTTTTTTCCTTACTCAGTGAGGTCAGATGGTTCCTTGTCATAACCAATCATCCTTCCTCCTATTCCCAATTAGCCAATGCTTTCATTTGGAAATGTTCTTCAAATGAAATAACCACACACTGGTACATTATATGTCTTGTTGAGCGTGGTTCTACTCAATGATTCCCATTATTGGGGACAGCTGTTACACACACTTAGTTTCACCATTTTGACATTTTTGCCTTACTTAGTGTTCAGCCATTAGCACGTATCCCATTAGCTTTGCATCATAGAACTTATCACAGAACTCAATGAGCTTATTTTTTCACTTCACATTCTCTCTCTTGATAGTCATATCCACATCGATTAAGACTCAATCTGAATTGCAGCTTTAGATCCAGGAAGATAGTATCATTTCACTCAGCTCTTTATTTTCCAAATTAGGAAATAGAGACCTTAATTTTTCTAGGACTCTCAATTAGTTTTCTATATTCCACAGTGTATGTCCATGCTCTCCAAAAGAGTCTATCAACTGGCTGATTTGGTCTATGAATTCCAAACCTGAATTTCCAACTATGTTTAGGAAAGCTACAAGTAAGGAATGTATGATGAGCATTAGATTTATTTCTGTCTTCCATATCCAAAGGAATAAAATACTAATTTCAATACTTATGAAAGTTTATTATTAGATGAAATATCTTCTTAAATAGAGCTTATTCCTGATGAAAGAGGTGTTATTTTTGAGTTTATATGAAAGTTCGCTAAATGTTTATTCATTAGGATGGACGCAATAAATTGGACAACTCTTTCAGCCTATTTCTGGATAGAGAAATAAGAACTCAAATTCCTATGTATATTTAAGTTAGTTTTTTGTTTTGTTTTTTACCTAATCTTTTAGTCATGGGGCCAGTTATGATAATAACATCCCTAGTGTCTGACTCATAGATGGTGAATTAGCTCTCAGAGAGATAAATGTATTCGGTTTCATTTAGCATAAAACTAAATGTTCTAAAGATTTAATAATATAATTTTTATATTCGTCCATGCAACTACATTATTACTCATTAAGCAAAAGTTTGAAATAGTATTAACAAAGGTCATATATATATATTTTTTTTTTCTGGAGAATTTAGTTTGACAAAGGGGATAAAGTATTGGAATGGGATTTAAGAAACCTTGGATGCATCTTCTATAATTTAACCAAATTATCTTGGTGAGCTAACGTCAGTTTTATGGATATCAAATTCCTTATTTGATAATTAGCAGGTTTGGACAACTTTTCAAAAGTATTTTGACCACGTATAACCATAATCAATAAAATTCTATGAGTCCCTGTAATAAGCTAGAGTCTAGAAGTATGAAAAGGAGTAAATCCTACCACTGTCACTTAAGGTCCATTACTGTTACAGAGAATGAGTAAGAACTATCACACATGGAGGCACACTGACCTCCTAGACATTGTTTCATGAGCTGGCAACCACATTTCATGATCTGTTAATAAGCTTTGGATATCCAGAAGTTCAGTTTTATCAGCACACCTGCAGATAACAAGGCTTTTGGGAGTCTGACCTAGTAATAAAATTCAAACAGTATTGGTGTACAAATCAAAGGGACAATTTAGTAATCTAGAGCAAAAATGCAACTAATAAATTAACCATAAAATTTAATTTAATTGGTCCATCCAATTTTTCTCTATTAAAGAGTTTACATGGGAAACTGGATTATAATTCAAGAGCCACATGTGGAACATGTAAGCAGAGCAATCGAATTTGGCATGTTTTTAAAAAGTATACAATTTCACAGTGGACCAAAATAGATTCCTGAGTTTATACTTCTCAAAATAGCTGGTCCACAAATTCTTTGTTCCCAGTTATGTGAGATAAAAAACCTGTGCCAGAACGTAAATTGAAATCTCAGCTGACCTAAGTAGTGTTATTAGTCTTGGTGATTTAAACTAGAACTCGGGCTCATTTGATTGTGGTGACCCATTAACACGCTTTGCAGACCACACTTTAGAAAGCACGAAAATAGAGGACATCTTACATGAAGCAATGAAGACACAAGGATCATAATTTGCAATTTTATACCTGTTTTTCTAGCTTTCACGTTCAAAACTCGTGAACTGGTAACAAGGTCTTTCATCAAGGAGAGTATTCGAAAATTATTAGTATTATTGCTTTTGTCCTTACGTTTACATTCCATACATACATCTCCTGGCTTCAACAAATTAATGTAAGCTGGTATTCCTAAATTTCTTCATGCTCAATAGTAGATGCCATTAGTATCCTTCCATATCCTCTCGGCACTTAGCATTTACATGATGGCTGTCCCAAATTGCAACTGCCGGCCCCACAACTTTTCACCTACAAGCCTTTTATGTCCTCCCAAGCACTCTATGCGCCCCCCCCCAACACACACACACACTGAAAGAGAAGTGCTGGGGAATGAATGCCCGTCAGGAACGGCTGTCAAGTAATGACAGTCACAAGTTGGGAATTGGGAGTTGGTAGAAAATCCTTATTCCGCTTCTCATTTTGAGGAGTCTTGGATCTGTGTTTTAAATGGTTTCTGGAATTTTCCAGCAGCCTTGAGCTCCATTTGCTCACAGTGGTATCTGCTGACACCCTTTAGTGCTGATCTTCCCTTTCCTCTTTTATTTCCCTAGGCTCCCACCAGTGCTCAGGAAGCACCTCTCAGATTACCCATTTACACTGTATTATTTTCCTCAGTGTCCTCTGGGGGAGCTGTTGTTGTTTCAAGCTACTAAGTTTTGGAGTATGTTAATTAGTTACTATGCAAGAAAGAATTAATTTAGCAGTCCTGGATGGCTTAAACCTGTCACATTGCCAAAAAAGTCCTGTCTTTTGGACTGGCCTCTTGGCCAGACCCTGAGACATGAACTCTGAGCCTTTAGGATAGTCTCCCTGATAAGAGTGTTTGTGTACGTCTGAGGCTGTGGGGCCACATGGTACCAGTTGACCATATAGTTTATGCTAACACAGGATTTAGAATGAACATCCAGTTTTGCTTTTGTGGGTCTGGAGTCTAGGTAGCTGAGGTCATTCAAACAGAAGCTACATGCTTTTGCTGCTTTTAATCTCTCTTCTTTTATCATATTTGTGAGTATTACAGCTTTTCTGAGTCCTGACAGACCTAGCAAATCATTGAGCCTGAAGGTACTCGCGGACCCCTAGCACAGTTACAGAGCAAAGCCTAGCTGGCTGCTACCAGGTTTTCTCACTTAAAAAAAAAAAAAAAAAAGAGAGAGAGAGAGAGAAAGAGAAAAGAAAGAAAACAAAACAAAAACAAGAGTATGTAATAAATGCACACTAAATATTAGCACAGTAATTTTTTGCAGGCGCTGGAGAATAAACTACCTTAAGATCCTGAACCAGAACCTCCTCTTCCTGCCTGTGGCTAAGAGAGGCTTAAATTACTTTCTTCTCCTAACTTTTCCTTCTCCCTTTTATCAGCAAAATATAAATACTGATTTTCAAGTGTATCTAATACTGTTTTAGTTACTCTTAGTATTTTTTAATAATTCTAAAATATTTTAATATCTGTATCATTTTCACCCTGTCAATAAAATTTCTGACTACAAAATAGGTCATTAGAATAAAGTCTCTTTATTAATCCAGCTATTACGGTGATCTCTTTATTCTCAAAATAATTCACTGCTTGACAATTGAATTCTAATTTTTTTTATTAATGAGAATATCATAGTGACATAGATTTGTTACAAACCACTCTTTTTTTCTTCTTGAACCTTTATTTGCAAAATAAACTAAAAATTGAAACTTTGAGCTTGCCTTTTGAAAGCAGATTTAAACGTTGTATGTATTCATTTGAATTGATAGACAATTACATTTTATTTATTTTTATTTATTTATTTTTTTATGTATTTACTTGACAGAGAGAGACAGCGAGAGAGGGAACACAAGCAGGGGGGGTGGGCAAGGGAGACGCAGGCTTCCTGTGGAGCAGGGAGCCCGATGTGGGGCTCAATCCCTGAGCCGAAGGCAGACGCTCAACGACTGAGCCACCCAGGGGCCCCAGAGAATTGCATTTTAAAGATGTATTCAGATATATTTCATTATCCCTACTCCATTATTAAATAGGTTTATCTTGAGACTTGATTTTACTAGTACGATCCTGGCATATGGACTGAAAGACTTTAAGATATTGTATAGTAAAAATAACAGATGTTGCAAGTGTTTTCTTTAGTTGGGTTTTTAATTTTTAAAAACCTCTTTAACACAGTCTCTTTTATTGAATCCCTTGAAACACCTCTTTAATTTTCATGTGATAACTATTAAAATGCATTCAGCATTATCAGAGTAAGTGAACTAACATTACCTGGTTTCTAAATAGAATCATCTCTTTTGAATATAATGTTAAATTTAAAAAAAAACAAACACATTTTTCACAGAAAGAGACATAAGGAAATAAATTGCTATTAAAATATTTTTGAAACTTAGACTATGCTAAGAAAGAAACTAAACAGATTATTTTCTTTTGTGCATTATGTTAATTTGGCTTTCTTCTTTTGTTTTTAAGTATTTTATTCTAACAGTTTGATTTAATTTCACATGCTTAGCTCTGTCTCCCACTCTTTTCCTGACTTTTGAAAATTTGTGTGCAACTTGTACAGATCTATGGCAATTTTATTTTCTGAAAATTCCAAACTTAAACTCATTGTTTGAAGCATAGTGCAGCTAACATGGACATTATTGCACATGATGTTATAATATCTAAAATAATAATTAATAAATAACTAATAAAATGTGTTGGAGATTGCAGGAAATGATAAACATGACAATATACTTAAACAAGGAAGCTACATCTCTAATTTTAAAATTTATAGTATTAATTATATATTTATATTTTAACCAAAAATAGGAAAAATGCATAGTGTGTCCAAATACTTAATGGATGGTAAAAAGTCATCAGCAAGGGCATGATTATTTTCATGGTAAACAAAGTAATAGCATTTCAGAAGGTGAACTTAGACACACACATATATGCACATACGTGTACACACAAATATACTTCATAAATAAATATATAAACAATAAATATACATATAAATAAACATTTTTAAAGATTAGAGAAATGTCAAAAACAAGTACTAAAATCTTGGAGTCTGCCATATGGGATGTGGAGGTCATACAATAGATCTATTAGGTCAGCTGCCTTTCCACCTAACTGCCTAGTTTCTTCAATACTAAATCTAGTTCTAAGTGGAAGGCATTGTTTTCCTTTCCATTTTGCAGTTCTGGTGGTCGATAAGGCTTCTTTGTTTCTGTCACTACATATTACATCAGTACTGAAGACAGAGCAGGCAATCTACTAATTTCATAGACGTAATTATACACTTGCCCAAACCAGATTAGCCAGAAAGTAATGTGATAGCAAGATTCACTTCTACATGGATTATTTATGAACCTTGTTCAAGATTATATGGTCATGGATAGAACTTTGCATTACTGGAAGAGACAGTGTAGTTACCATAGTGACTAAAGTGCTCAGGTGTGGGCTATAAGATATAACAACCACAGATAATCTGGTATCTCAGAGATTGCAGGGGAGTGTGGAACTTAAAATATATTGGGTGCAAGTGAAATATATATTCTTCTTGACAGCTCCTATAATTGAGGTTTGGATTCTCCAACGTATAATATAGCTATTTTTTCAATTTAAATATGACTAGTTTTTTTAAAACACATAAAGTATACTCATTAATAAACTACATTCATGTTGAAATAGCCTTTAATAATTCGTTCCTGTCTCTGAGAGATATGCACTCTAATATCTTTTAAAAAGAAGTTAAACTTTAAATAATTTATCACATATTTAGTTTCAGCTGCCATGGAAACTGCCTGAAGATTTTCTAAATAAACTATATAACATACAGCCTATATATTTGACATTCATCTCCATTTGTCCCTTACAACCTTGAAAAACAAATAAGAAAACTTATTAAATAAAAGAAGGATTATTACCAAAAAATCCTTATTAAAAAACAGATTAATACTATCAAAGATGAAGTGTTTGTAGAAGCCAGATCCATTTCAGCTATTTTTATACAGACACAAATGATGTACTAGCTAAGTAAATGTTCTCAACCCAAGGACCTTTGCATAGCTGGTCTTATAAAATGCCAGAAATAATCAAAGAGGATGATCTTGAGTTAATTTGCTGAAGAATCAAAATCTTGATGTGGAGGAGGAAAACTTTGGCAACATTTTTGAAGGTCTAACTCTCTCTTTTATGTTTCTAACTGAAAATAATTTCAGGCACATATTATCTTTAGATACATGTAACCATTTTAGATAAGATTTAACTTTCTTCCAAAATTATATTTATTTATCATTAATAAAGTCTAAAATTAAATGAGTATAGGAAAATGTTGATTGCTATGATTATATTACCTAAACTGTATAGTTCATAAATCATTTTCTTTTTTTTAAGATTTTATTTATTTATTTGACAGAGAGAGACACAGCGAGAGAGGGAATACAAGCAGGGGGAGTGGGAAAGGGAGAAGCAGGCTTCCCTCTGAGCAGGGAGCCCAATGCGGAGCTCAACCCCAGGACCCTGGGATCATGACCTGAGCCGAAGGCAGACGCTCAACTATTGAGCCACCCGGGTACCCCCATAAAGCATTTTCTACAACATGGCATAAGTGATAACATAGCATAAGTTATAAACATAATGTGTGCTTGTATGTTTAAAACACATACATATAGAACTTTTAAAATATCATAATGCTAGTATTTTGATTCCTAAAGTATTATTTGAATAACATAATTTTGTTTTATAAATATAATCTGTCCTCTTTAAGCAGTATCTTTTTGAAATATCATTTTATGTCACCATCTGAATAGAATGTTAATTTTTTCTTTTAAACCTGATACTTTTTATGCCAGACCTTAAAAAAAATCTCCACTGTACTTCTGCAAATTAAAGTCTCCTGCAATGCAATGTTTTTATTAATAATCTCCTCTTACTTCAGTAAAATTATTATTTCATAGTACTATTTTATGAAATATTATAACTTTTAATTTTGTGAACTAAGTTTGATAAATAAGGCAATTAAACACAATTCACTAACAATAGTCATTATTGATAATGATATAATGGAAGGTCTAGAACAATTCTGCTTATGTCAGGCACTGTGTTAAGGTACTCTAAGGTAGAGAAATGAGCAAAGCAAAGTCTCTGCCCTCAGAGAATTTACTATGGTCATTATAAGAAGTCTTAAAATTAAAAATAACAATTTTAGTAATATTGTCAATAGATGTCCTCTTATTTACTGTCTATTCGGGAGGACACACTCTGCTAAGTATTTGAGGAAATATTTAATATGACAACCTCATTGGAAGTTATTATAGGCACAGTGTATAAAATATGAAGCCTAAGGGTAAAGCTAGACATTGAGATAGTATATTATTCATTGTGGTGAAAGGTCCAGGTTCTGCAGCCAAACTTGTTTAGTTCAAGTTTTTACTCTTCTGCTCATAGCTTGAATGTCATTGGGCATGTTGCTTAACCTCTCTTCGGTTTCCTCCTCCATTAAATGGAATAACACTACTTCCTAGGTTACTTGTAAGCATTACATAGGTAAGTAGTTTGAACTACTCAGGGTGTTTTATAGACTTAGTAAGTGTTCAATAAATATTTACCCTATTATCAATCTTATTTGAATAATAAGTGATAGATTTTATTTTTTACCTTGATAAAAATATGACTTATGTTCACAGTTTACCTAATTTATTTAAAATATTTGACATTTATGTCTTATTTTATGATGTTACTGATACATTAGTTTATTTTACTAAGGAAAATAGAAGTCATTCTATGTAATCCAAGAATGAATTTGTTATTATAGGACTTAGGGGCTTACACAACTGTCAAATGATAGGGCAAGGAAAAGCCAAAGAAGTACTCACTAAAGTTTAGAACAAACCAAAACCAAAAAAAAACCAAACAAAAACAAAACAGGGAAGACCTCATGCTGAAGCTCCAAAGGGCACATGAGGATGCATCTGGGTGTCTCTGGTCCACTCACACATCTAGCAGCATCACCCGCAGAGAACCCTAACTTCTCTTCTCCATTGATATCCAGGGTGAGGCTGCCATTTGACAAATCAAGAACTAAATGGAAAAAGAGATTAGGGCAAATAGAATTTTTGACATCTGTGGAATAATGCAGACGAGGTCTTTGAAAGTAGAGGCAGTGATGCTACAAGTTAACAGTAAGGACACCTCGTTCACCAATGCTCCCCCATGGGACTGGTATTCCTTTCCTACAGAAGTAGAAGCTGAGACCCAAAGACATTACATAACTTGCCTGAGACTGCCAGATACTAAGTAACAGGGTAGGATTTGAGGCCAGCAGCTCCCTGACTGTAACACCTGTTTCTTGTTTTAGCTGCTAGGCATACACTTTTTTTCTTTCTTTTTTTTTTTTTAAGATTTTATTTATTTGCGAGAGAGACAATGAGAGACAGAGAGCATGAGAGGGAGGAGGGTCAGAGGGAGAAGCAGACTCCCTGCCGAGCAGGGAGCCCGATGCGGGACTCGATCCCGGGACTCCAGGATCATGACCTGAGCCGAAGGCAGTCGCTTAACCAACTGAGCCACCCAGGCGCCCTAGGCATTCATTTTCATGGAGGTGCCATACCTAAAGGCTAGCATGAAAAAAAAAAAAAAAAGAACATTAAAAAAGATCTTCAAAAATGTTTTTCCCTTAAATTTCAATAATATACAAAATTGGTATTGAACGCATAAAATAACTTAATCATTGCATATTTAAAATTTTGGGTTTTTTTTTAATGATGGGCAATTGAAAGTTAAGAGTGCTCCAAATTTCAGGTAATTTGTGTTTGTACCAAACAAAGGACAGTTGTCACTAGAAAAGAAGATTCAACACTGTATAGTTTAAAACTGAATATGTCCAGGCGCCTGGGTGGCTCAGTTGGTTAAGCGACTGCCTTCGGCTCAGGTCATGATCCTGGAGTCCCTGGATCGAGTCCCGCATCGGGCTCCCTGCTCGGCAGGGGGTCTGCTTCTCCCTCTGACCCTCCCCCCTCTCATGTGCTCTCTCTCATTCTCTCTCTCTCAAATAAATAAATAAAAAATCTTTAAAAAAATAAAACTGAATATGTCCAGCAGTATATGTTAACATCTGAAGAGAGAACTTAAGGTATCAACATAATATTAACAATTTAAATGATAGTGAAAGGTAAATGACCTTTAGGGATTATATATAATGTACTCTAGTTCATTAACTGAAATAATGTACTAGTTGCATGTAGAAACTGGAAGTAAAATTCTTAGAACCCCCTGAAACTGTCTTTAAACTTTTAAATCACAAAATGGAAAGGCATCTGGTTGTTTTATTCTATTCTATTCTGTGTTCAAGATGTACACCCACTTTGTATGCAGAAAACTTTTGCAGAAGGAAGTTGTTCAGGAGGTAGTCAGTATGTAAATTCACTAATTAGATTACTGCAAATACCAATAACACATCCTGCTGTTGCTTCTTTAGGAAGACAGAGTAGTTTCCACATGTATTCACCATAATGTAAACTAAATATTTCCCTGACTGCAGAATAGAATTACTATTATGGCAATCAGTAATAATGTGACTCCTGATGGGTGTAAGCCTTCTGCCTAGTCACTTATCTTCTAAATGAGTCGTGAACTCAGGGATGCCCGCAACTTTTCCATACATATGAGATGCAGGGCTTGTAAGGAAGAACTGAGATTTGAACTGAAAAAGTCCCTCTTTATTTTTTTTTTTTTTAAGATTTTATTTATTTATTTGACAGAGAGAGACACAGCGAGAGAGGGAACACAAGCAGGGGGAGTGGGAGAGGGAGAAGCAGGCTTCCTGCGGAGCAGGGAGCCCAATGTGAGGCTCGATCCCAGGACCCTGGGATCATGACCTGAGCCGAAGGCAGATGCTTAACGACTGAGCCACCCAGGCGCCCCAAAAAAGTCCCTCTTTAAAATGCCAGTTTGTGGGCGCCTGGGTGGCTCAGTTGGTTAAGCGACTGCCTTCGGCTCAGGTCATGATCCTGGAGTCCCAGGATCGAGTCCCGCATCGGGCTCCCTGCTCGGCAGGGAGTCTGCTTCTCCCTCTGACCCTCCCCCTCTCATGCTCTCTCTCTCTCTCATTCTCTCTCTCAAATAAATAAATAAAATCTTTAAAAAAATAAATAAAATGCCAGTTTGGGCTGAAATATCTGTAACAAAATTTTAAAAAGAGCAATTTGCAGTTGCTTTTCTGCTTTCAGAACCCCTTTAGGATACATTCACATCCCTAAGATCTGAATCATGTAGGAGTTTTTTAATCCCTGCAAAGTCCTTTATTAGCTAGTAAAATAAAAGGATTTTCTCTCATTTGCCACTTTAACTTCACTAGCATGTTTTTAGAACAAAGTTTTCACTTAATTAGCATTTTAAATGACATACATCTGTAAAATATTATTGCCGGGATAAAAGAAACATTATATTAGGAAGAATAAAGGATATTAATATTGGACATTATTATTGGGTATTTTGGGGTAAGTCACAAAATCTCTCTGAACCTCGGATTTGTCATCTACAATAAAGAGGATGAGATACCTTGTAATGGCCAGACAATTCTATTTTCCTCTGATCAATAGTATAGTTTTTGCAATTCTCGCCATACCAGCAAACCAACATTGAATATCACATGCACAGTAAACTCATAGTTTTACCTTTGATCAGAACAGTGTTTCCTTTCACATTCATGCTCTTAAATTATTGACAATTATATTTATCTCAGCATTTCTGCCAAAATCATCACGCTTCATTTTTTCCTTTCTTTCTAACAATACCCCAAAACTTAAAATCATCGAATGTTAGATGTGTTCAAGATTCAGCTCCGTGTTTATTTTCAGAAACACTGTTGGCATTTGATGGGGATAACTCTTTAAGTGCACTTGTAACCTCCTCACTATGGTGCATTTAGTGTCCCTGGTGCCCTGGTCCTAGATTGCAGTGGTAACCACAGCCCTCTCTCTACAGGTCTTTGCCCCATAGTTCCATCTCTACTGTTTCTTACTGTGAGAAAAATAAAATAAACCTATATTAATTGTCACACGTGAGAATATGATGTCATAGAAGCGTTAAGTTTTTCTACCTAAATCGAAGACAAGTATGAGTAGATCCTAGAAACTGAAGCAAGGCTATTTTTTTTAGTCACAACTCAGAATCCCTTCCAAAAATAACATTTCTTTGTAGCTGTTGTTTAATATTTATTTTTTTCTTCCTAAAGTTATAATTGGAATAAAATACTTTGTTCTCTTTTTTTAAATTTTTCTTTTTCAAATTTTTATTTAAATTCCAATTAGTTAACAGACAGCATAATATTAGTTTTAGGTGTAGAATTCAGTGATTCAGCATTTCCATACAACATCTCTTAGGTTCTTTCAAAAACCAGAATTGTTTTGCTTTCTTCTTCCTTATCCATTTCTCTTTCATTGACTCTCTAGGATTGGAAATTTATATTTCCTTTAACTAACACTTTGTTGAAAAGTCCCTTAACATTTCATGTAAACTTGAGTTTACTCTATTTTATGCAGTGACGTTACTCTCCAATACATCCATGTCTATTTGAGGTTATGTATCTTGCTTTTGTCTTCGTTGCCAATTTCTTCAATACATTTTATTGGAAGGCTTTTTAAGCTCTTCTTTTCTTGCACTGGTCTTTTTTGTTTGTTTGTGTGTTTAATTATTTTTATTCTCCATTAGAGCACACCTTGAATTTCTACATAAATAGCATATGAAGGCTTACTCCACTTTTTTTTATCCTTTGCAATTCTACTCTTGAAATACAGATCTCTTAACCTGTAAAATAATACCCCATTCAACCAAACTTGCCTAATTGGAGTGATAGGCCAATATATAACAAAAATATATTTTCTGGAATCACCCTTTATTTCCTTTGGCCAACCCCACAGGAGTCCATTAATTTGCATGTAACTATGGTTTGGAGTAATTGGTGTTGTAGAAATTATTGTCATGTTTTTAACTTACCTTTTTTTCATTTTTTTCCCAGCAAAATGATGTCATGAAAATTATTTCTCCAATTAGAGAGCACTGGAAGTGCTGGAAGTGGTCTTGAAGGCTGTGTGGGTGTAGAACCCCAGGTAAATCAGAGGTGCTCTGGCTCTTCCTGCCACTGTCAGCTAGCAACTGTGCAAGTTAAATGATTCCCCAGCCAAAAAAAAAAAAAAAAGAAAAGAAAAAAACCTTATGGAAGCACCAAACTAGTGTAAGACAAACAAGTCGTAATTTGTCTTAAAATGCGTAAATGGAGAATTCCATGTGAAGTATTGGAAGCCCACTGAGCGCTTTAGTATCATCTAAAAGTGAATTATAACACTGTTTAAGCTTCTCTGCTACTTGATATCTGTACCTGAAGAGCTCACATTTACTTGCCTCTTTTCTTGTTTTATCAGGTAATTGATTTAAGTTTTAGAAATAAGGATTAACATTTGGGGTGCCTGGGTGGCTCAGTCAGTTAAGCGCCCAACTCTTGATCTCTGCTCAGGTCATGATCTCAGGTTCCTGAGATCAAGCCCTGTGTCTAGGGCTCCACGCTCAGTAGGGAGTCTGCTTGAGATTCTCTCTCTCCCTCTCCCACCCTCCTCCCCCTGCTCTCCCTCTCTTGTTCTCTTTAAGATAGATAAATGAATCTTAAAAAAAAAAAGAAAGAAAGAAATAAGGATTAACATCTGAGACATTTTATAGGTAAGTTTCTCAGAATTTGGGTTTTATGGTCTTCTAACTTGTCTTTTTGAAAGACCATAACAAGCCATCCTGGCATGAGAGATTAATCACAGTAGAATGGAACATTGTGTTTCTTATTCTGTGCACTTATCTCTCATCTCCCCTTTGGGGTATATTTACATAAGTGTTGGATTTGTATGTGACATATGTTTTGGGAGATAGGTTTTTTTTAAAGATTTTTAAATTTATTTTGAGAGAGCGTGAGCAGGGGAGGGGGGGAGGGGCAAGGAGCGGAGGGAGAAGGAGATTTCCTGCTGAGCAGGGAGCCTGACGCAGGCCTTGATCCCAGGACTCTGGGATCATGACCTGAGCTGAAGGCAGACGCTGAACCCACTGAGCCACCCAGGCGCTGGTGTCAGATAGTTTTAACTTTTCATGTCATTTTGATGAGAACTATTTTGGAGGGATCAGACTCCTTTTTTGTTTTGTTTTATAATTTTCAAGTATTGCAAAATCTGCATAACTAGCATAGAATTTTTTAAAAGTAGAATAAAATTTTGTTATAATTGTATTAGTTTGTACAGCAGGTCACTGGGACTAAACACCGTAGCAGGTGTAGAGTTGTGTAAGACAGTATTTGCCTTCAAATATCATTGTCTATTGGGATGAAAGGGATAAAAAAAGTATCAAGAAAACAGACAATTGACCCTTGAACAACATAGGTTTGAGCTGCATGGGTCCACTTATATGCAGATTTATATATATATATATAAATACTGCACACTTCCTTATTTCGAGATCCTCAAAAATGTCTTTTTTTTTAAGATTTTATTTATTTATTTGACAGAGAGAGACACAGCGAGAGCGGGAATACAAGCAGGGGGAGTGGGAGAGGGAGAAGCAGGCTTCCCGCCGAGCAGGGAGCCCGATGCGGGGCTCGATCCCAGGATCTGGAATCATGACCTGAGCCGAAGGCAGACGCTTAAGGACTGAGCCACAAAGGCACCCCAGAAATGTCTTTTTTCATAATTTTCTTACATGCACTTTTTTCATCTTGCTTTGAAGTACTAAATGCCACTACAAATAGAGATGTTATCTGCATACTGTAACATTAATCAGTTTCACAGCTGGAGACAGAAAATTTCCCTAAATATAATTCGTCTGTGTAGCACAACATACTTTGTACTGTGAGTTCAATCAATAGCAAAACAGGTTAGAACCATTGTGTGTGTTAGTGTGGGAAAGAGAGAGAAAGAAATGGGGGAGGATCTAGAAATTGACTAAATAGTAGCATAGTCATAATTGATTTTTCCCCCTCCGCTCCTTTTGAATCTTACATGAACATTTGAATTAAATAATTCGAACAAGGAAACTACTACAGACCCATCTAGGAACATTTTTTTTTTTTTTTTTTTTAAGATTTTATTTATTTGACAGCGAGAGACAGAGAGAGAGGGAACACAAGCAGCGGGAGTGGGAGAGGGAGAAGCAGGCTTCCCGTGGAGCAGGGAGCCGGATGCGGGACTCGATCCCAGGACCCTGGGACCATGACCTGAGCCTAAGGCAGATGCTTAACGACTGAGCCACCCAGGCGCCCCTAGGAACTTTTTTTTTTAACTTTACTTGAAGACCCTGAAACAGTCAGATGGGATTTTTTTTTTTTTTAAGCAATTCCTTTGTTCTTTCACGACAGTGCTTAAAACTTTATTTTTCTCAATATTTAGGTTTAGTCTTAAATTTTATTGTTTATGCAAAGCTTATCTGTTTCCCAAAGAGACTAGTGTGGTTGCTTTCTCTAGAATTCTGTAATTCCTTGTTTCTGTCACTCATCACACTTAATGGTTTGTCATTGCTCCTCATTCTTTTACTTCTTTCCCCAGAGAGAAAAGGGCTTTTTTATCTTACTCACTTCTGAATTTCCCTTGCCTAACACAGTGTTGGAAACTGCAGATGCATAATAAGAATATATTAAATGGATGAATGAATTCTAATTCTTTGAACTCAATTGGCTTATCTGTCAACAATTTGCAAATAACTCCTCCAGTTATTTTTTATACCTCCCATGTTATTCTGGTTTCCCCTACATCCTCTCTCTCCTCTCTCTCATTCTTTCTCAGTCTCTCTGTCTCTTGTTTCATGTGGCTACTTAATCATTTATTAAACAAATAACAAGTATGTATTAATGTTACAGTATGTTAGGCCATATGATATAGCAGTAGCCAGATATCATATTTTGATTCAGAATAGAACCAAATTATGTGACCTCTTCAAGCACCACTTCTGCTATGTAGAAATCCACATAGTAACATCCACATAGTAAGGATATAATGAGGTAACTTATATCAAACATTTAGTACGGCCTTACACATCCTAACTGGTCAATCTTAAATAATTTTTGCTGCTGTAAAAACTGATATCACACAGAGAACTATGTCTGTTCAACTGAGATCTATTTTTTTCATTGGTCTGGAGCATATGTATGGATTAAACAATCTTTAAATACTTATTTCCTGGGCGCCTGGGTGGCTCAGATGGTTAAGCGTCTGCCTTCGGCTCAGGTCATGATCGCAGGGTCCTGGGATCGAGTCCCGCATCGGGCTCTCTGCTCCTTGGGAGCCTGCTTCTCCCTCTGCCTCTCTCTCTCTCTCTCTCTCTCATGAATAAATAAATAAAATCTTTAAAAAATAAATAAATAAAAATAAATAAATAAATACTTATTTCCTCCATTTTATTAAAATATTAGAAATATATTTATCATGTATGATAGTACCTTTATGAATTTGTTAGGCTTCTTTTGTTGTTGTTTATGTAACTTGAATAAGGATACACATATAGAAATTAATATGCCCTGGTTATTTTTATGCAGAATGACTATACATATATTCTAATTTGCCTATATGTATATTCTACATACTTGAACATTTGAGTTACTTCAATCCTTGAATGAACAGGCTAAGATCCTCAATTTTATGGAACATCATTTTATGGAACATCAGTCTCAAAATATTTCAAGTTGCTTTTCTTTTTTACTCAAGATGAATCATTCTGTGCATTCTCATTAGACAGCCTATACAGACTCATATTTTGAAAGTTAAATATATTGACATACTGTGACTATTTATCTTTTCATTTTAATCTCTCATTTGCTCCAATAACAATTCTCAAGAACAACTGAAATATGCAAAACATAGGAATAAATGCACTAGGATTTTTTTCTCTTTTTGGAGGGACATTGAGGATGCTGGGTCATTCATTTATTGCATTGCATATGTGACCCTAAAAACAGAGAGAAAAGATCAGTATACACAAAAAAAGTATTGTTAAACAAGAAAATATTAACCTAAGTACAAACCAACAATTTATGTGTTAGAGCAAATCAACTATAACAGCTGTTTTATCAAGTATAAGAAAGTAAAAAATGCAAACTTCGCACACATCTATTCAAAGCTCTTTAGGAAATTTCCTATAAGACTTAAATTCTAGCAAGGACTTTGGCATCTGTTTTGGGGCCCTGTTGTTTCCAGTTACTCTAAATGATTCTGAAACAAAACGTAAAAACTAAATTTTCAAAATACATGGCCTTAGATGATATTTACTTGGCCTTTAGCAGTGAGATATCAGCCTAATGAGGTAGCAGCAAATGTTTGGCATGTGTAGAACCAATCTGTTTCTCAAACATTGTCAGTCTTGTCTGTTTCAGTAAGTGCCTGTATGAAGGGAAATACTTTACTTTCACTACAGGTAACCATCAGAGGTACATAATGGTTCCTCAACAGGGATGTCATTCAGTATGAAAGGAAGTCACTTGTTTCCCACATGACAAAATCAAGAAGAAAATGGGATTATAGATAACACACTGACATGCCAATATCTTGACTTACCTTGCTCTTCGGCTCTTTTTGTCATATTCCAGGCTGAAACAGAAAGCCATGGTATATTCACCTTCATTAAGTAGCCAGTCACCATGTATTAACAACTGGGACACATTGTACATCTACTAGACTCTGGTATAAAAGAAGATGCCCCTATTATAGTGTTCTCAATTTCCTGCATTACTATAGAAAAGGACAGGTCATAGTAAATCTACTATAGTTGTCTAATTTGTTAACTAGATAGGAAGGGACATAGCAACTCCAATGTTCTTATCCTGGCCATGAATAACAATAATAAAAATTATAAAACAAGATATTTTACTTCCTAGTTATTTATAGGAGTACATTTTTCTAGATTCTGTCTTCATATTTAATACCCTAGTTTTTAAGTTTTTTTCATAGATATTTTTATGTTGTTATAATAGAAGCTGATATAATGCCTACAAATTTATGAAGATTTAAAATGAACTGCTACCACAGCCACAAAACAGACATATCTGCTCTCACAAGAGTATACTTTTGGCATATATTAAATTTATTACAAAGTTTTCAAACCATTTCTCCCTGCATATAATAAATTTTAAAAAGCAATTTAGAAATTACTCATAGAAAAGTGAATTGCCTAGCAATCCCATGAGTTAAAATTATGTCCTTGAGAAATCATTTAAAATAAAACAGACTTCATTAAGTGAGAAAAATAAATTCTTCTATTAACATAACACCCAAACGCTAACAATGCAAGTAATAAACCACTAGAGGCCTCAAATCATAGGATTCTAACCAAGGTAAATTTCTTTAATATTTTGAACACTGAGAGGTTGTAGTCTAGAAAAAAGAGTACATTAGGTCACTAAGTTATCAAAATATCATGGGAAAATAACAGATTTAAGTTTTTAATATCCTTCTGCTAAAACCCCCTTGAGTTGACAATAAATGACTAAGTCAAAAAAGAATATTTGGTATATAAGCTTGGAAATCTTTAGGGGTATAATGATTAAATCTCTGCAGCCTTTTTCTTAAAGATAAAAAGTAGCCATTCATCCAAAGCTTTGGGAAAAAAACAAAACAAAACAGAAATATTTTTTCCCATAGAGAAGCAATTCCCTTATTGCTCTTTGAAGAGTGTATAATGGACACAAAATAATTTACTTCCAGATAGAAAACCATCTTCAGGAAAATTCATATTAATCTAACTTTCATTTACTTCAAGTTAACAAATGTTTATGAGACATTTATAATGTGCAAAAATCTATGCTTTAAATTCCTAAGGGATTTATAAAGATGAGCTAGATATACTCTTGTTTTGAGGGAGTAAATATAGGAAGGGAAGCCTGATTACAAGGGAGTGAGACACATCTTAGCAGAGCCTTGAAGCATCAGGATGACATGAACAAGCAAAAATAAATGGGAGATATTTCAATTAGAAGGCAGCATTAGAAGTAAGAAAAGACGGAGGTTGCCGAACATGTAAAAAACTGATAGGAAGTTTAAACATTATCTTTTCATAGAAGATGAGTAGTTCCTCATGTATAGACATATTGTCCTTAGAGCAAAGCAAGTATGTGACAGACTAGGTGTCATGTACTTGTGTGTGTGTATTGCACAAAAGAAAATAGTGGCCTTTCCCTTCCATTATGCTGACAAGTAACAAAATTAGAAATGAATCATCTGTACCTCTGAAACAAATAATGCAACATATGTTAAGAAAAAAAAAAAGAAGAAGAAGAAGGTAGCGGGAGGGGAAGAATGAAGCGGGGGAAATCAGAGGGGTAGACCAACCATGAGAGACGATGGACTCTGAAAAACAAACTGAGGGTTCTAGAGGGGAGGGGGGTGGGAGGATGGGTTGGCCTGGTGGTGGGTATTGAGGAGGGCACATTCTGCATGGAGCACTGGGTGTTGTGCACAAACAATGAATCATGGAACACTTCATCTGAAACTAATGATGTAATGTATGGGGATAAACATAAGAATAAAAAAAAAAAAAGAAATGAATCATCTTCTTTGGCTACTAGAACAGTTCTCTTCTCACTACGCTATGCTACCTTTCATGTTACGGTTGGATCATACTGAATGAGCATTACTCCTTAAGCAAAATACAAGCTTAAGAAGCTGAACATTGTGGAGGTAGGAGAAACATCAGGTCTCAAGTAATTTATGTAAAACTATTCAATTAACAAAGAACTAAAACACTGCTCTCCAGTTAGGTTTTGCCTACAGATAGTCATATTAAATAAACATGGAGTAAAGGAAAAGGCAAACAGAAGTCAAATCGCAAGGTCCTTGAGAGAAAACCTTCAACAATGATGAGGAAGACTTCTAGAATGGGATTAATTTTATATATAAATTCCTCCTTTAGATATTGGAAACACCAAAATAAGGGGGAGATAAAAACATAGTGAAAACAGAAAAGGCATTGTGGATAGCAAAAAGCCAGCTTAATTTTTAGACAATATTCTACACCAGATGTCATCACTTTCTTACCTCTCATTCATTTCTCGGAACACAGTCATCTGGCTTCTATTTTCACCACACTCGAGAAACTTCCCTCATCATTCCGAAGGACACATATAATACCTCAAGATCATAAGCCCATCCAATTTTTCATTCTTTGACGTTTGTCAGGTGATTATCAAAAATCATGCTATATTTTATTTGCATTTTTTACTGTTTTTTTTTAATTGTGCACAAAGATCCAAAGTATCTATAAGTTTACAGTGAGAAATACTATTCCTGAGAGCATTCTCAAACCTACGAAATAATCAACGTTTACAGTTTCTGTATGGCCTTCCAGAAATTGTCTACATATACACGTGCACACACACACACATCTGTTTGTCTCCATTATTTATTCCAAGTGAAAAATAAAATATATGAACCAATCTGTTCCTTTTACTTAACATCTAACTGAGATATTTGCAATAAATATAAAGATAAAACTTCTAGATTTTTACAACTGCCGAGACAATTGATATATAACTATGGGACAATTTAGGATATTTGGGTTGTGTAGTTTTGTTCTTTTAATATTTCTCAAGCTACTATGATAAAAAGAATCTTATTGTTATTATTTTCTTCTTCAGTTTATAGTCAATGAATTTGGATGTATTTACTTATATTTATCAACCATCCATAGTTCTTGTTTTTATATTCTCTTATTGTATCAACATTATTAGAACTGTAATCTGTCATATTTGCTGTAATTGTGTATTTCCTATGTGCTTTTTACTGCTTTTTCTGGTATAGTTTCTCTGCCAAAAAAAATTCTATAGTGAAATTCTTTCTTTTCCTTTATAGTTTTTGGGGTCTGCATTTAGTTTAGAAAGAATTTCCAAACAACAAGATTATGAATACTACCTTTTTGCCTTTTTCATGCAGATTTTAGTCTACCACTTCTATGTTTTGCAATCTGTTGACTTTCACTTTATGGCTTAATATATATTGGACTTTTATAAATTTTTCCCTACACACTTGAAAATATAATGTAGTCTCTGATTTCAGGGCCCAGAGTTTAATAGTAACTAATTAATTTACCCCAACTTATTTAGGTCATTAGACTGTGTCCTTATTTCTTGTTCACTTGCTTTGTATATTTTTAGTAATAAGTTAAAATTCTAACATCATTATGAGTTTCTGTTGATTTCTCCAATATAATTTCTATAGTGTTTGATAAATTTTGATTATATTATTTACTGCAGGTTTTTCTTTTAAAAATAATTTGTTTCATTTGAAGTTCTCTTTTTCATTTTGTTTAAAATTTTTGCTTTGGTTTCAAGCTTCTTTATTTTTATTTGCACTTTTGGTATGTCTTTTTCTAAGTTCATATTACTTTGAAATTTATTAATAATATGCTTTAATTTAGCTCTATCTTATTATATGCTTTTTGCTTTAGATGCTTCTTTACTTTTTATCTTTTACTGTTGCTTCCAATAGTGTCATGAGTGTGTGAATGAACGTGCATGCATTTGTGGGTTTTTTTACTGCTGAATATTTAAAATTTTGATGTTTCTATTTTTTAAAAAATATTATGACTAATGTTAACATCTACACTTTTAACTTCTATTCTTACACTTCTATTAGTGGATTTATCAGCATTAAATAGATGCACGATGTTGATTTTCTCATTCTAATCATTGATCACCAGCCCTGAAAGAATATGAAATCAGCATACCTAATTTAACACTTTGCCTTTCACTATCCTAATTTTCTTTTCTGTATTATCAATTTTTGTAACTCCTTTTTTAAATTCTAATAACCATAATTACCATAATTGTTTAGAGATGGACTTGAGGGTTTTTATGTTTACTGATTTCTCTCATGTCTAAAGATAAACCTTTATGCTTGTCTAGATATTCTTAATCTCCGTTTTCCTTTTTTGAGTATTCTTAAGACATATTTTCACAATCTCCTCACTCTATCTGGATACCTAAGATCAGCCTTATTTTCCCTACGCAGTAAAGAATTAACTTGGAAAGTCAGAGTTGTCCACACCCCATATATTCCAAAGAAAAAATGGCCCTTTTCTGGGAAGTAACCTCTAAGTCCTTGGACTATTCTGCCTGATCAGAGTGTCTGTTTATCTGAGGGCCTTGGCTCAGGATACATACACTATGCTAAGAATGTGGTTTATGATGGAGGCCCGGAGCCATGAGACATCAGCTTGACTCCTGGAGGGATAAGAGTCTGAAGGTCAGCCATGGTAATATGAATGACCCCCCCCCAACAAAAGGCCTGGACATCAAGGCTTAGGTGATCTTTGCTGGTTGGCCATACTTCATATGTGTTGCTATATGTCCATATATATGGAGTATTACTGGGAAAAGTAAATACTGTCTGCAAATCTCTAGTGGGAGAAGGCACCTGGAAATTTTGCCCGGTATCTCCTGGACTCTGGCCTAGGAGTTTCTTTCCTGTGTTGATTTTAGCTTGTATTCTTTCATTGTAATAAAACAACCATAAACATAACAGCTTTTCATAGTTCTCTGAATCCTACCAGTGAGTCATTGAATCTAAGTGTGGTCCTGGGACCAACCCCAATAATACCCCCTGTTACAGATATCTTGACCTTTTTGGCTTTGGGGCTTGAAGAGCCAGAGGGGTGTTTTTTTTCATTTCAGGAAATTGTTAATTTCATTATTTGCTTTCAAATGTGTTTCTGTAGCAACATTTCTCTTTCTTGTGAAGATAGCAAATTATGGTTATATGGCTTTGAGTTATCTGTCATCGATATATATTTTCTCTAGTCATTTGTAGCTCTGTTGATTTCAATTTTTTCTTCTCTTGTTTTTTCAGACTTATCTTCTGTGTCCTTGAGCCTTTAAAGCTATGCTTATTTTCCTTTTCTGCTGCATCTATGTGAAGATCATTTCTATGATTATTTTACTTTCACTTCCACTCTTTTCTGAACTCTTCTGCCATCATTTTCATATTTATCTTTGTATATTTTCTTTGCATGTTTAAATTAGACGTATGATATTTTATTTAATTTGATTGATTGCTTATAGCATTTACCCACACATCTGTGAATTTGCTTTTCTGATATGTAATTTTTTGGTGTATATCTTATATCCCTCTACCCCCTTTCCCTCTGAATGTTCCTTTTTTCTCTTCTCTTTTAATATCTTTTCAAAGATCCTATACTGGTTCCTTTGTGATTTTTTTTTTTTTTTTTTTTGTTCACTTTTGAAATGTAGGGTTACTTTTTTGAGCTGGCTATTTGTTGAAGGGTGGTTTGAGTGTGGGGCCAGACTAAAGACCTGGGTCAGTAGGCCACATGGACTTCAGCCCATTTCCTCTGAAATCTTTCTCATGAATACTCTCTCTGAGAATAACTTTCTGCTCTGGTGTAGAAGGAAATAAGTAGAGAATGCCCTAAAGCCTCAAATGTTCCTGTCCCCCGCAGTGATTTAACATTTACTTCTGCGGATCTGACCAAGACTATCCTTAGCAGTGATTACCACATGTTTTTTTCTTTTCTACCTTGCATCATTGAAAAGTTAGCTACATCTTACAAAAAAGTAGATCTATATGTTTTCTTTTTTAGCCTTCTCTCCCACCTTTTTTTAAGATTTATTTTCTTATTTTTTTATTTGTCAGAGAGTGGGAGACAGCACAAGCAGGGGGAGCAGCAGAGGGAGAAGTAGGCTCCCTACTGAGCAAGGGGCCCAATGTGGGACTTGATCCCAGGACCCTGAGATCATGACCTGAGCTGAAGGCAGATGTTTAACCGACTGAGCCACCCAGGTGTCCCTGCCTTCTCTTCCATCTTATACTGCTTTCTAAGTTGTCTGAAACTAATTGCTTAAATCAGTTGAAACTTAAGAATGGACTGAAGGGATTGTGCTTTGTTTGTTTTTAACAATAGTTTAGAAGTCATTTTTCAATATATCTCTCACTTCCTTTCCAGCCACCTTGCTGGATTCAGATCTTATTCTGGGGTGATCTGTAAGCTCTCTCATGCACCCAGCACAGCAACAAATTTTGGGTTGGTCTCTCAAGGTTATGTTGCTCACTGACCAAGGTCTACTTAGTAGTGTTCATCTCCTACAGTCTTTCTGGTAGTTTCCAAAGAAGTTTGATGTAAATCAGAGTTAACTACCCCACAAATTCACAGCCATGTTAAAATAAAAGCAAACCTCAGGAAAAACATTGTCTCACATAGAGACAGCCAAAAAACATTTATTAGATAATAAATAGAAAACATCTCATAAAATCTGTTCTAGGAGTTTGGTAAAATCCAACTTCACAACTTCACATGAAAAGTCCAGAAAAAGCAGAGAATAGTATTCTGAAGGCAGGATTCTGTTATCCTTAAGATTACCATCAGGGAAATAGAAATTTTTCAGAACCAATTTATGGAGACAAGAATGTGTAGAGATCAAGCTTTTGGCTTGTCTAGATTCTTAAGGAAATGGTGTAGTATTAAAAAAAAAAAAATCAGCTTTTCTAAGCCTAGTGAATTTAAAATTAAGGACCTGTTTCCAATATTCATCATGTTATTTAACAAATCAGTACTTCCACTAATAAAAACTCATTTTTCATATTTTCTGATGATCAAATATTCAACCATTGATCTAGTTATGGAAAGTAAGAACACTTCAGTACTATCTTTGGATAATAACCTTTTTGAAATAATAACAGCGAACCACTCCTGTTGTATGTTTTTCTGATTGCCCCTAGATAGAGTTGAAGTTTAAACCAACTAGTATATACTTATTAGCATACTGTCTATGTTACTATGCTGAAATCTTGAAATCTTTAAGAATAGATTGCAGACAAGTTAAAAAAAATGTCCGATGTACTTTTGGAGAAATTGGCTCGATTCCCAAGATGAGCTTTCCAGCACACAAAGTACCATATTGTCATCTCTCCTGCTCAATTTTTTCATTTGTTTTAATTATTTTTTTAGTTTGCTATTATTTCAAAATTATAGAAGATGTGCAAGAATAATATCCAACCCAAGAGCATGTATTTGGTTCCTCAGACCTTATCTTTTATGACTCTGAAATTCTGTCAGTGTCAGAACACATGGCTGTTACTTTGTAAGATGCCCCTCACTTGAGCTTGTCTGGTGTCTCCTAGTGATCAAGTGCAGGGTAGACCATTTGGCAGGAATACTACAGGATATATTTTATCTTTCAGTGTGCATCATATTAGGGGACATGTAATGTCCATTTGCTCCTTGATCACTCATCTAGAAGCTGGAGACCCAGGAAAGCCAGTGGTGTAGTTCCGGTCTGAGTCCTAGAGCCTGAAACCCAGGTGAACTTATATCATAAGTTCTAGTCCAAGGCCAGAGTCCTGAGAACTAGAAAGCCAATGGTGTAAGTTCCAGCCAAGAGCAAGAGTAAACTGATGTTCCAGCTCTAGCAATCAGGCAGAGAAAGTGAATTTTCCCTTACTTTGCCTTTTGTTCTATTCACACCGTCAATGGGGTAGAAGATACTCAATCACATCGGAGAGCACAATCTGTTATACTCAGTCTACTGATTCAGATGCTAATCTCATCACAAACATCCCCAAAGAAAAACAGAAAATTAATGTTTAGCCAAATATCTGGGCATCTCAGGGTCCAGCCAAGCTGACACATGAAATTAACTATTACTATGGTGAGCGCGGTGAATTGTGTAAGACCTGTACCTCTGAAACAAATAATGCATTATATGTTTAAAAAAAAAAAAAAAAAAAAGTTAGCAGGAAAAGAAAAATGAAGGAAGGGGAGACAAACCATGAGGGACTATGGACTCTGAGAAACAAACTGAGGGTTCTAGAGAGGAGGGGGTTGTGGGGGTGGGTTAGCCTGGTGATGGGTATTAAAGAGGGCACATACTGAATGGAGCACTGGGTGTTATACGCAAACAATGAATCATGGAACACTACATCAAAAACTAATGATGTAATGTATGGTGATTAACATAACATAATAAAAAAATTAACTATTACAATAACTTTCATTACTTGCAAGCCCAGAAAACTGGGATATTTACTGGATTACTTTTCCGTGCTCGCCTACCTCCCACGATGCCCCCCCCACACACACACTAAACACTTCACTAAGAGATATAATTAGTACTTCCCTTATGACTCTCAAATCTAGCTCCTCTTTCTCATTGTTTTGTCAACAGTCTTAGGTACAAACCTTGTAACTTTACAATATATTACTGTAGAGGTTTTCTAACAGATCACTCTATCTCCAGCCCCTGTCCTTCTGCAATCTCCTCTTGTGTAATAAATGGTCCCTTGAAGCAAGGCCTGTCTATTTTATACACCAGAGTGCTAGAACAGCTGGAATAGTTAAGTATTCCATAAATATCAGTTGAAGAAAATAATAAAGTGAAATTTGAAAATGTAAATTCCAAAACAAAATTATTTCAACACTTCAAACAGGCTTACATTCTTCAAGCACGTTAGCCTACCAAACAAAACACAGGCTTACCTTTCTGCATTTATCATCTACCAGCCTTTAATATACTCTATTGCTCTGGTGATACAAAATTATTGTTTTTCACTTAACCTGTCAATCTATGTTACAATGCAATTTCATAAATGCTGTTAATTTGATCCTTTCACTTTTTTTTGAACTAACTATAACCTTCTTATATTTCAAAAATGCACCTCAGTTCTTGCTTGATCACCATGCACCCTCTTTTGTCATGTAGATATTGTGTGTGTGTGTATGTGCGTGCATGTGTGTGCGCATGCACGCTCCCGTAATGGACTTCATCGAAGCACTTAGTTCACTGAACTGTAATTACTGCCCTATTTTTCTGCATTCTTTTGAGTAAGAACTATTTATAATTTATATTTTCATCTCCAGTTCATAACTGAGTACTTGTTACAGGTAGACAATCAATATATATTTGTTGAAAAAGTGAATGCCAAACCCTATTGTCAACTCTTTCATCCTTTATTTACTTTCTTTAGTATTGCAGTTCTACTCACCACTCATTCTTAAAAACTCAGTTTTCATCTCCTCCAGGAGGAATGGTCTATTTTCCTTCTTGGAATTCAATAATCTCTCTTTGCTCATATCCCGCCTAATGTTTGTCATTATTAAAACATTTAAATCAATCCGATTTGTCATATAAATGACTATTTGTTTCTCTATCTCCCCAAGTGAACTACAAACCCAATAACAACAAAATCTATGTGTTACCCCTCACTAGATATATGATAATAATTATATTAACAATAATTCTTTGAGGAAAGAGCAATATTACATTGAGCAGTAGTCAGATTTTATTGCAGAAACAAACCATTAGAGCCAACCAAAGAATTAAACACTTTAGGGGAAGGATCTTTATGAAAAATAAAAATAGCATTATATTGTGTAACAAAGTATAGAACTGGCTTCTTTGTGCAAAATGCTATGCAGATATAACTTGATTGCACATAATCTATGTAGTCAACCATAAAGACATTTCTTGTTTATTTTACATATACTTTTGGAGAATTTTTAGTCAAGTACTAATTGGGAAAAATTGTTATTATGGCTTATAAAAATTTCTTCTCACATTCTAATAGTGATTCACACTTGGTAAATCGTGTTTGCATACATTATCTCATGTTAATATTTAATATTATTCTGTAAAGTAGGAATTACCAGGTTCAAATTATAGGAGAAGAAAGGATCTGATCTAAGTTTTGTTTTCTTTTGTTTTGTTTGCAGGGAGGCTGCTAGGGAAGCTTATCCTGGTGTATCAGCTAACTATAAGTTCTGTGAATCTGAAGCATGTCTAAAAATTATCCAATAGAAGTAAAGTAATACAAATTTCAAACATCAAAGAAGTTTCTATTTCTCATCTATAAAAGTAACTTTTTTTAATCAATAGAAAGAAAACATAGGGTTAGTTATTTAGGCCATATTTAGCAAAGGGGAAAATGAGAGGGAGAGAAGGAGGCAAACCAAGGAATAGACTCTTAACTATAGAGAACACACTGGTGGTTACCAGAGGGGAGTTGGGTGGAGGGATGGGTGAGATAGGGGATGGGGATTAAGGAGGGCACTTGTGATGAGCACAGAGTGTTGTATGGAAGTATCGAATCACTGTATTGTACACCTGAAAGTAATATTACACTGTATGTTAACTAACTGGAATTTAAATAAAAACTTTAAAAGAGAGAGAGAGAGAGATGTCAAGTGGATAAAGTAAAAATGCAGATTCTGATGTTTCCATTACTGTATTTGGTTTTGTAATTTAGAACGTTAATCAAAAGTGAGCAGAATTCCCATGCTTGGTGTGTGTCCAGGGTGAAGAGTTGGTAAGTTCTAAAATCAAAGCAGGTCTCCTGGCCCTGGACCCAAATTAAGACATGGTTAGTTGACTTACAACAGTGTTCTCAAAGCAGGAGTAAGAACAAGAAGGTGACAATGTTAACTTATTGCCTCATGTGAGAGTGTCTCAAGTATAATTTGGAGGGAAGGGTAGTTTAGTAAACCTGGCAATGAAAAATAAAATGAAGTGATTAGTGAGTCTGGAAATTCAGTGTTTTGTCATCCTAGGTCCAGTGCTGATTCTATTCTACCCAGTCACCACAACAGTTATTTTCAGATATTCACTAAATATGAATTGCTGAGTGTTTTATATCCTGCAAAATATCATGTTCGCATGAGCTCCCTACATTTTTAAGAATATACCCATTTTCTCATTCTCCCAGTTTTGAAACCTTAACATCCTCTGTAAAATAAAAGATACAGTATTTCAGCTCACCAGCTGTAGTTAATAAGGCATTCTATATATGCACCCTGTCTTTCAAATTCTTCATTTAATAATATATCATGAATTATATGTAATTCTTCATCCTCACTGAGTGAAGTTCAAGGTCCTCATCATTGCATGTCTGATCAATGGCAGTGATATTCTATGTATTTTTCCTATTTCTAAACTAACAGATATCCTAAAGGTCTTATTTTGATCAGACTTCCCATAGCACTATCAGCATAGTATTACTCATATAACTTCCCTGCGAGAACAACTTTAATGTCTCCATATTGAATATGTAACAAGTACCAAAAAATACTTCATAAAGATTGTATTCTCACTAATTTTCATGTCTTAATAGGGTAGTAATATTGGGGTATTTTTGTTGGTTTCTAAAAATGTTAGGTTAGCTTTAGAACTTCAGAAAAGAAAGAAACAAAAAGAAAAGAAAGAACTTCAAAAAAATAAAGAAAGAAGGAAGGAAAAATAAGAAAAGAAGGAAAGAGAGAGACAGAGAGAGAGAGGGAGGGAGGGAAGGAAGGAAATCAAGTTGAGAACTCGTCTTAACCCACACTTTTTTATCCTTATTTTCTTTTTTTTTTTAAGATTTTATCCATTTATTTGAGAGAGAGAGAATGAGAGACAGATAGCAAGAGAGGGAAGAGGGTCAGAGGGAGAAGCAGACCCCCCACTGAGCAGGGAGCCCAATGCAGGACTCGATCCCGGGACTCCAGGATCATGACCTGAGCTGAAGGCAGTCGCTTAACCAACTGAGCCACCCAGGCGCCCTATCCTCATTTTCAAGTCCTCACTCTGATACCATTGGAATACAAGCACTGCACCAGAGAAAAAGCAGTGATTTTTCTAACTAGTTATTTAGTCCACTCACCCCCATAAACATGTAAAAACACATATACATAGTTCAGTTAGATTTATAACTCCCACTCTGCCTCTGCCTCACCATCCAACCCATATTTAATAAGAAAATAGGTTACTAATTAATTTATATGTCGTAATATAAAAATATTATAAAAATCAAGGTACCTTGAAGAGAAAATGGTTTATCATCTTAGGACATGCTCAAAATGATGGTTATCAATGTTCAAAAATACTGTTATGTAGTTTTGAAGGGATTAGAAATGTTTCCTATAGACATCTTGACTGAAAGTTTGGTTCAGTTGTTAAACCAATAAAAATCTCTTTAGAACAACATATACCTGAATCGTTATATAGATAGGATATTTTCTGAGACTGAATTATGAGTATGTGTAATTTGGTTTGGAATATATAAAAATCCTGGGATGGAACTCGAGCCTAGCAAAGATCTCAGTCATATCAACCAATTTTAATTTTTGTACTGTTCATTTCTAAGCATTCCTGCAAAAGTACTAGACATGAGTCACATTTCTAAAAATATATTTTCATTTTTGCTGTCATTTTCTTCCAGTAACTTAAATAAAGTCTGGGCTATTTGGATAATTTGGAAAATATAATGAAATAGTAATCTAATGACCAGTAAAATTCAGTAAATGTTCTGATGCATCTCTTTACTACCAGTAAATAATAAATAGTAAGCTAATTTCCATTAGAGTTCATTTTTGGTATGAATAAAATATTAATTTAATAATATAATATATAATAATACATAAAAGGGAAATACAGTTGAATTTGTTTCTTTCTGCATAAGGAATGTTTCTCAGCTGCCCCAAAGCTTAAAATATTTTCTGATTGCAGAGGTTATTTTTTAAAATGATCCAAAAAGTTTCAAAATAAGGGGTGCCTGGATGGCTCAGTCCATTAAGTGTCTGACTCTTGATCTCAGCTCAGGTCATGATCTCAGGGTTCCAGAATCAAGCCCCATTTTGGGCCCCTCGCTTATCAGGGAGTCTGCTGGAGAGTCTCTCTCCCTCTCCCTCTGCCCCTCCCTACACCACTCTCTCTAAAATAAATAAATACATCTTTAAGAAAATAAAAAAATAAAAAAAGTTTCAAAATAAAATTCTGAGGAGTAAAATATGGCCTAATTAAAAATTAGTAAAACAAAGAAATAGTTGAAAATGCTATATAGAATCCTAAAAGAATACTAAGGTTAGTTCCATTTGTTAACATGAGGTTTATATATATATAAGACAGTTAAGATTTTTCAAAATATATTTAATTAAATTGAAGTGACATATTTTTCTTAAAAATAAAACTGTATCCCTCATATTGTCATTCTTAAGTCATTCATACATTTACCTCTCCAATTCAATGCTTTGTAAAAATACGTAGCTCATTATATAAAGGAAATTGATTTCATAGTCACTTTCATAATAACAACAACACTTCCAAACGCTGATCTGTCACTACAGAACTGTTCAGTGTCTTTTGAGTATTCTGAGAGGAAATGAAAGCTGAAGGATCTAAACAATTCCAACAGAAACCCTGATCATAAAGAATATATATTTTGTCTTCCAACATCATCATGATATTCCTGTCTTATCCCCAATATTCAGCACTTATAAAATTGTATGGCACCTCCTGCTCACATAATAAAATACAAACTCCTGAGAAAGCACTTTATGAGGGGCCATGGCTAACTTTTCCAGTCTAATCTTCCAACCTAATCTCTGGTTAATGAACCATTTACAAAGAAACAAGACTTAAACAAATGAAATAATTGGCAAAAGTACACAAAATACAAAATATATTTACTTAATGCATTGTGAGGTACAGGGTTCAACTGCTAATACACTGTCAATAGACTAGACTAATTGGAAGTTTCTTAGAGAAAAAAAATAAAATAATGTTTTGAAGGTAAATTGGATATCAACTGAGTCATGGGAGAGAGAACAGCATTTCTTTCTTTTTTTTTTTTTTTGATTTTATTTATTTATTTGAGAAAGAGAGAGTGAGAGAGAGAGAGCCCAAGAGGGGGTAGGGTCAGAGGGAGAAGCAGACTCCCTGCTGAGCAGGGAGCCTGACGTGGGACTCAATCCCAGGACGGCGGGATCATGACCTGAGCCGAAGGCAGTCGCTTAACCCACTGAGCCACCCAGGCACCGGAGAACAGCATTTCTGTGAGGATACTTTAAAGATGGGGTCATTATGATGTGAACATTGTAAAATATAATATCAGTCTGAATAAATAAGTTGGATTAATAGTTAAAATAACCAAAATTAGAGTTTGATGACTAGAGAGAGACCAGATTGTGGAAAACTATGAAATGAATTTAGAACAGTTTTTATTGGTTTCAGAAGTAGAACTGTGAAAAATAAATATTTTATATTAGCCTTTTCTGAAGTCTAATTGCACGATGTATGATTTTGCTCCTTCGTCATTCATTTGAAATTATGTATTGAACTTCTGAACTTCTTTGTTAAATGCCTGGCATAGTTAAAGCATTGCCCAATTTTGGGAAAATAAAATCCATGGGCCACAAAAACAAATGTCTTAAAAGAAGAAGCATCAATCATTTCTTCAACAAATGTTTATTGAGCACCTTCCATTCGCTGGGCACTGTTCTCAGTACTGTCAAATACAAAACAATGACTCCTGAGGACTATGGCAAATTAGAGAATTCTTGGCTTGCTTAAGGCTCTCTCTTTATTTATTTATCTTAGTGAAGAAAGTCAGAAAACACAAATCTGATAACTTCCCCTATTGACCTACCCTGTCTCCTGAGCTGAACCTTTCCATCAGAGTGACCTGAATTTTCCAGACATTCTAAGGGGATTTCAGATCATATAGAAAAAGTGATCATTATCTGGGTTTGCTTCTTTCACAGCACTTTCAGGATTAGAGGGCATTAATATTGGCTTCTGGAAATACAGCATGGAAAAAAAGTTTGAGGTACAAACAGCTAATCCCTTTGCTATTTTATCTTCTCCAAAATATTGCCATCTGTCAGTTGCCTCATGAAAAGCAAAGCTAATTTACACCTCTCTGAAATTTCTTCAACAACAACAAGTTCTCCTTCCACATCACTGCTGGGATTCTGCCTTAGTTATAGAAACACTGAGTCTTTGAAAAGTGATCAGAAGAATTCAGTTACTATTAGTTTCTGTAGAAATTAGAGGCCAGAAAGATAAGAAAAGTACAAAGAAAATAAAAATAGTATGATGTGTTTTTCCTTTTTAGTTGTGTCTGTTCATGAAAGTGGTTTAAATTACTTGAATGTGTCACCAGTTAACCATAACTCATTATAAGAAAATATCTATTGATAGTAATATTAGAAATCTACAGAATTTATTTCCTATGAAGCAACAAACTTTTTTTTTTTAAAGATTGTATTTATTTATTTGACAGAGACAGAGATAGCGAGAGCAGGAATACAAGCAGCGGGAGTGGGAGAGGGAGAGCATGCTTCCCGCCGAGGAGGGAACCAGATGTGGGACTCGATCCCAGGACCCTGGGATCATGACCTGAGCCGAAGGCAGACGCTTAATGACTAAGCCATCCAGGCGCACGAAGCAACAACTTTTGATTATATTTTGTTTCATTATGGTGGGATAATGCTAGCTTTCTGAGCAAGATCTGTTGTACATGAACCTATTTTAGCAAAAGAACATCTAAAACTAATCGACACGCTACTATTTATATAAACATCACTGTTTAATAAGCTCAAGTATGATTTTATATGTGGGAAAACTACATATATTGAGTTAGTGTTTTACCTAAATATGTCATAGATTTATTGCAAACATAGCTAAAGAACTAAGTTTTAATACCATCAAAATGAAAAACAAATATTGTAAATTAATTTGGAATAGACCAATATAATTTGTGATTCACAAACATTATTAAAAGTTCACAATATCAAAAAATTAAGAGTCGGGAAATAGTTTAATGAACATCTTTCCCCCTTGTATTTCTTCATTTAAAGAAATAAAATGACCTATTTACTAGTAGCACACATGGAAGTAAAATCATTGTTCCTATATTTTTACTACCCAAGAATCCATTAACTCCTATCTCACTTCTAAGGCTTATTATTTCTGAATTTGTTACACCAGATAGGTTAAACTGACTTGTCAAGGTTTGATGATTCTTTCATCATATTGTTAGGAGTGGACTGAATCTCACTCACTTACTATGAACCTCAACCTACTGCTTTTCCACTATGTATGTTGTTTGATAACCATGCTTATACTTTCTCTATATAAGAGGCATGATGCCAACATATTAATATATTTCTCTCATACTAGTCATAAATTTACCAAAGTAGTAGAAAACTCAGTAGAATAATTAGAAATCAGTTAGTGGTAGCTGCATATGTGAATTACCGTTCAGGATTGTGCTGACTGATATTTAACGTATAGTAGGAATTACGTTTCTTTAAAAATACTTATTTTGTGCAGATCCCCAAATCACAAAATAACTTCTGCTGATGTTCAATGAACCACAGGTGTGCACATGTGTATACATAAATTAAATTTAGACATATTATTTGTTTTTTTGTTGTTGTTGTTGTTTTTTGTTGTTGTTGTTATTTATTTGACAGAGAGATAACGACACCAGGAACACAAGCAGTGGGAGTGGGAGAAGGAGAAGCAAGCTTCCTGCTGAGCAGGGAGCCCGATGTGGGACTCAATCCCAGGACTCCGGGATCATGACCTGAGCCGAAGGCAGATGCTTAACAACTGAGCCACCCAGGCGCCCTAGACATATTATATGTGCATGTTTTTATAGACAAAAACCATATGCAGTGTCAGAAACTATACAGATATGTGAAGACTCATGACATCAATTTATTTTTTTAATCTACCAAATAGAGTTGTGATAATATTATGTTGCTATGAGCAGAAAATAATGAAACATATTTAATACCAACAGTTTTAAAGTAACTTTCTTTGCATGGATATTTGTAGAGGTCTGTGCTTGCAAAACACCAGCAGAGATATCCAGTCAGAGCATAGAAAGCATTACCTTGCTCCTTCTTTAATCTTAGAAGAGGTGAAACCAACCAGATTTATAAAGATAAGTCATACCAACCAGAACAATGATCCTCTTTCCCTTCCTGTTGGTTTAGTTTCATAAGAAAGTCAAAATAGCCAGTGGAAAATTTCTGTTTATAATTGACCAAATCCATGACCTTTTTCCCGTTTGAAAAACTCCTTTCTCAGAAATTCTAAACCCACCCAGCATAAAGGATCAGAGGTAAGAAGTAACAATTCTTCAAATGGGTTTTGAGGTAACAGTAGTGCAAGGGGCAAGCTCCATTCCCTATCTTTCAATCCCATGCCTGTGAGTTTAGTATATAAGTATATACAATATCATGTATAAGTATATGCAATATCATTTATTGGCTGTGGTTTCAACAATATGCCAAATCTTGTAGAAAAAAGCCCGAACCGTGTAGGCATGCCCTCCAAGCAGGTACCATAATTTATCCATTAGCTGGTCATCCTCTCATATAATCAAATCAGTTACTTCTAAATGATGGGATTCGTGGCAAAAATAGTAAATCCTTTGTGTGGGAACCAATTTTTGCAATTCCTTTGCATTAAATAGGTCCTGTTTGAATGTTGAGAAACCTAACCTGAGTTGAAGATTCTTGTAAAATTAATTTGTATAGTAAACTATTCAGGAGGATAAAGGACAGGCAGGGTAGGGGGAAAGCAAGCTAAGCAAAGTTATCTTAGCTGAAAGTAGCTTCAGGTTAATCACACTGAGAGGATTGGAAGTAAAAACAAAAGCACGGAGTTAGTTCCATTTGAGGCAAGGGAATAGTCCATTGTAGTCCATATCAATCTAACACTGGCTGGTGAGTTCAATTTTTTAGAGAATAGTATAGCTGTAAGCTATTGGCATCCAATTTTAATAGCTGTTGGGTGTGTGTGCATGTCTCAGTAAAGGCATGTCTCGTTTGGCATGGAAATAGCACACACCACAGTTGATGATGTAGGATATGATAGTGATGGATAAAGAATACTGAAGACCAATCATATTAACACTGACATTAAGGGCAATCTGCATCTGAAACATTTACTTTCCCTTTGAGGATAAAGTGTGAGCATCCATGATGAAAGAGATCAATATAATTAGCCAGTCACCATATCACTGACTGGATACCCAGGAATAGCTACTATGTCACAGGGTCAGCATTGTGTCAACAGTAATGATCACAGCTAGATCATGGTGAAATGAAGACAATGTCTATTGTTTTTGTTTGCTTGTTTTTGTTTTTGTTTTTTTTAAGATTTTATTTATTTATTTGAGAGAGAGAATGAGAGAGAGAACATTAGAGGGGGGAGGGTCAGAGGGAGAACCAGACTCCCCGCCGAGCAGGGAGCCCAATGCGGGACTCGATCCCGGGACTCCAGGATCATGACCCAAGCCGAAGGCAGTCGCTCAACCAACTGAGCCACCCAGGCGCCCCAATGTCTATTGTTTTGTATCCTGCCATGGAGACTTTGTTCAACAACCAATTATTGAAAGCTTCTTCTAATACAGAAACCTTCTGGTTGGCATTTTATGTGGTACACAGATGTCTTCATACTCTTCTAAGAACTATTCCTACACTTTAGATCTCCTTGCACCAATTTGCCAATATTATTCTATGTAAATATTTCCAAATTTTGCCCATCTGTTAGCCACTGTCCATGAGTCTATGTAGATCCAATATTCATGAGAAATTGACAACCACACCTATTGCTTCATATTCTGACCTTTGGAAAGTGAGTTTTTAAAGGTACAAGCTTTCCTGGTACCAGGATATTATTCAGGTCTATCCACGAACAGAACTGCAACTTTTACTTTTCACAGAGGGGGAATCTTACTATGAATCTTGGGTTTAGAAAGAGGTCTAACAATGTGATGTGAATCATATGATTGAATAATTTATTTCTGTCTTCTAGTCATGCTCAGGACTAGTCTGTATAAACCTCTCCTATTTTATAATACTACTAAACATCTCAATTTTACTGGAAATTGAATCTGTCATATTTATTATTCTATCACCCAGTGCATGGAACATGACAGATCAATGCATACATGTTCAACAAATTATTACAGGATTTTAAAATGGAATACATCAAAGTTATATAAGAAATAGCCAAAATATTATGAAATTATTTTCTTTTGCTCTCCAATATTGATTTTATTTTATTTTTTCTTTTTTTAAAGATTTTATTTATTTATTTGACAGAGAGAGAGACAGCGAGAGCAGGAACACAAGCAGGGGGAGTGGGAGAGGGAGAAGCAGGCTTCCCACCGGGCAGGGAGCCCAATGTGGGGCTCGATCCCAGGACCCCGGGATCATGACCTGAGTTGAAGGCAGACGCTTAACGACTGAGCGACCCAGGCACCAAGTCCATGTTTGATTTTAAAAAGGTAAAATTACCCAGTATAATGAAAAAAAAACACCAAAATATCAGAGATCTTTCTTATTTACTTGAATTTAAAAAAATTTCCCTCATCTTCCATTAGCTGGAAAATAGTTCTATAGCCACTTCTAATTACAAGTGATGACTGGCAGTTGTGGTCAAATAATTGGTGCTAATAAATATCAAATCACATAGAAAATATAATATTTCCATTGTTAAACCATATTTGAGTTTTTAAAAAGATAAACTTACTTTAAAAGATAAAGAAATTAATAAAATAAAAAACAAGATGCAATTAAACATTTGGAAATATGGCCAAGATTGCTAAGTTTTCATTACAGTTTCTTTTTTTCTTACCAGGCATACACTCAGGTTATCATTGTTATATAAATGGGTCAAAATCAGCCTCTATATATTGACCTAAATTGGGCTCCATGATATTTCCTTTTATACAACAAGCTAGGAACATTAGCCCAAAGCCTACTAGCAGTAAGACTTTGGCTTAATCAAGGAAGTGGCAGGTTCATGAGAGATGTAACATACAGCAAGCTTTATTGGGTAACATTTAAACAAGGTTGCACGAGAGGGGAAGTCCTTCCCAGCAAGATACCTTCCAAGAAGCTGCTTGAGGCCCCCTCCTACAAAAGGAATAGAAACTTTTGTGGGGCGAAACAAAATCAGAGAAGGGGCTAATTTGTCACAGCAGCAAGGTGGGAATTCTCTGGGTAATACAGCTCCATAGAGGAGCAGAAATTTGAAGTCTTTTATATGTAGGCCATGAAATCTTTTATCTTTGAAAAGATATCTTAAAGTCAAAGAGGACTTCTCTCTCTCTCTGTAACTCTCCCCCCCAAATCTGTGTGTGTGTGTGTGTGTGTGTGTGTTGTAGGGCACCGTGTATCAGGGAGTACAACATTCTTTCCACCATATTGAAAATCCCTAGGGTGGGAGAAAACAGGGAAAGTTCAATGTACTCAGAAAAGATTGCTGGAATGCAAAATGCCATGATAGGTTAGCATTACAACATGGGATTTTTATTCAGAGCCTTTTATGTGACACCACCAAAGGTTTTCAAGTAACCTTTCAAGAAATAAATTTTTACAACATTAAATTTTAACTTAAAATGATTACTCTAGATGCAATGTGAACAGAGTATGGATGGAACAGAAGAGCATGTAGGGAAATAAATTAGTACACTACTGAATGCAGGAAATGAAAATTGCATGGATATTTATGAGGTGGATTAGGCAGAGCTTGGCAAGAAATTGGAAGAGTTAAGGAAAAAGGAAGCACCAAAGATGATTTCATGTTTTCTAACTTACAAAACTGTAATTTATTTAAATAAATAATGGTGTAAGTGGCTTAGCAAAGTTTGTTTTTTAAAACATGATTTTGTAAAAACAAACCATTGATTTTGTAATGTTTGTGTGATACCTTTAAGTAAAGAAATAAAAATCCTGGTAACAGTGCTAATTTTTACTGAAGCACACATCACATAAACTCTCTGGAAATGCATGATCTTAAGCATCGATTCCCACAAGGTAGGGAGAGAGAGAGATAATTTAAATACAATTAGCTAGTTTTATTCTTGTTTGTCCTACTTAGGGCTAACTAAAACAAAATCAGAAGCTTGTTAATTTGAGTTATTCTTGAAAAAGTCATGTTCATTTTAAGGACGTTGATTTTAATATTTAAAATATTGGAAAAATATAATGATTTTTTTTTTTTACTTAATCTCATTGGGAATCATGTCACTCAGTAGGTCAGTAGCACTTATTGTCCACCAGTTTTGGGGTGCAATTGCCAAGTAATAGGATCTACAATGAAAAACAACTTGAGATGATATACCAAGAAAGTTGGATTATTTGGTGTTGTATTTTTCAATTTTTCAATTTATTTATTTATGTATTTATGTATGTATGTATTTATTTATTTATTTAAGAGAACGTGAGACAGAGAGAGTACAAGCAGTGGAGAGGGGGAGAGGAAGAGGGAGAGTGAATCTCAAGCAGGCTCCCTGCTGAGCCCAGAGCCCTACAGGGGGCTTGATCTCAGGACCCTGAGATCATGACCTGAGCCAAAACCAAGTTGGATGCTTACGGACAGAGCCACCCAGGTGCCCCTGGTATTGCATCTTTTTTAAAGAAACTAACAATTAGGGGCACCTGGGTGGCTCAGATGGTTAAGCATCTGCCTTTGGCTCAGGTCATGATCCCAGGGCCCTGGGATCGAGTCCAGCGTCGGGCTCCCTGCTCCGCAGGAAGCCTGCTTCTCCCTCTCCCACTCCCCCTGTTTGTGTTCCCTCTCTCGCTGTGTCTCTCTCTGTCAAATAAATAAATAAAATCTTAAAAAAAATAAACAATTAGTAGAAGTGTTTAGAAGATTCACAGGGAAGAAATTTTCTACCAAATAACTGATCTTCATAATGACTTTTTTTTTCATGATGGCTTTTTTTTTTTTTTTAATGGATTCTATTAGAGATAGGTTTCTATTTCTAGAGATAGGTTAAATGTTTATGGCTCTTCAACCTATCTAAAGAAATTTAATACTTACACTCTTCATTTAAATTGCATTTGTACAAGATGATCCAATAAAATGTCAGATTGTACTTGGTGACACTGATTTCATTTCCAAGGATATCTTTTTGCTGGTTACAAATATAATGCATCTTCACAGGACAAATTTTTAACTTTCAGAGAAGAAAACAAGTAACACTCATATGTCTACAGAGTTAGCTACAACACTAAATTTGGTACAGTTTTAAAAACTTGTAAGTATGACTCTTTAAAGTTGCTTTCACCTTGGTTTACTATTAAACTAGTTAATAAGTTGTGAAAAGGAATTAGTTAAGATTCCAGACAAAAGAAGGTGGTCTTAGCTCCCAATGTTTCCTATTTTTCAACTTCACAAATATGAGACTAAAATGTAATAGATTCAGTAATACGTTTAGAGTGAATCTACTAGGCAGAGATGCCTAAGACACTAGGCTTCAGTGCTTTGAATTTAATTTTCTTCTTAGAAGAACCAAGCCAGGACCAAGTAAAGGATCTTAATTTATGTCATAATTATGTGGTTCTCTGGGGTGCCTGGTTGGCTCAGTTGGTTAAGCAGCCGACTCTTGATTTCAGCTCAGGTCATGATCTCAGGGTCCTGGGATTGAGCCCTATATCTGGCTCTGTGTTCAGTGGGGAGTCTGCTTCAGGAAACTCTCTCTCCCTCTGCCCCTCCCCTTGTTCTGTTTCTCTCTCAAATACATAAATAACTCTCTTAAAAAAACCATTATGTGGTTTTCCATTTTGTTTCTTACTATATTATCAGGTTCATTAGATGTTTTGGTATATATTATGTCATCATTTATAATAAGAAATATGTATTTTGTTTCCTCTCATTCCTGGAACAGAGCTTCTAAAACCCTTAGAATTTCCAGTGATGAGAGCTAGAGCAATTAAGTGTCTTTTGTTATGTTAACTAAAACTTCTAGAAAATGTCTAAGTATCAGGCTGGTTGCCTGTGGAAACAGCTTTAGGATTAGAGGGTTGAAACTTTCAGTTCCACTCCTGATTTCCAGAGAAGGAAGAAGGGCTGGAGATTGGCCAATTATGAATCAATTATTTGATCAATCATGGCCAAAGGCCATGATCAATCATGCCTATGTAATGAAGTCTCCATAAAAATCCAAAGGGATGGGTTTGGAGAGCTTCCAGGTTGGTGAAACAGAATACTTCCCCTTGCCACTGTACCAGGTCAAAACTCCACAGGGACAGAAGCTCCGTGGTTCGTGACCTTGTCCTAAGTATCTTTCGTCTGACTATTGGTTTGTATCCTTCAATGTCCTTTGTAAAAAAACAATAATCTAGAGAGTAAACCTGTTTCCTCAGTCATGTGAGCCCGCCAGCAAATTAATAGAACCCAAGAACTGGGTTGTGGAAACCTCTGATTTATACCCAGTCTATGAGAAGCACGGATAACAACCTGGACTTATGACTGGCATCTGAAGAGCGGGCAGTATTGTGGGACCTTAACCTGTGGAATCTACTGGTATTTCTAGATAGAGAGTCTCAGAATTGAGTTAGATTATAGGACAAACAACTTCTATCAGAGAATTGCTTTGTGTTGGGACAAACCCCACACATTGCAGTTGGGTGCAGAATCACAGTGTAATAAGCTTGTCTACAGCATGCCACACTCAGAAGGGTCTATCATTTATGGACTTTCAAATATATATACATGGTATAAAATATAATGCATGAATATTACATATATCTTTATGCAAAAGCATATATAAATAATATATATTCAATCACATATATTCATGTATGTTAATATATTTTATCCATCTATAACTATTAAAGTCTTTCTCCACACTTTGCTTCAATTTTACTTTGATTGTGGCCCAAATAACTCATCCACTATAGAATCAGAAAATAAAGGCTGCAAATACTTGAAAACACTTCTAATTCATTAGTGTAAGTATAAGGAAAAAGAGACATAGCTTTAAAGTATCATTGCAAGGTGAACTACCTCAATCCTAGACAAGAGAAAGAGAGTGGAGCAAGGAGAGAGGAAGAAATCATCCATGGAGACAAAACTTAAGCTACATGAAGAGGAAGTACCATCTGTAAACTATGAGAAGCTAAATGTGAGCTGAGTTCTCTTACTTTTGCTGCTTGGCAAAGACCAACAGTTGACAGAAGCTATCTTGGTTCCGGTTAAGCAGAGCACACCTATGACCTCAGACTATTAGTTTTCCTCCAAACTTCATAATGCTCTCAGTATAATAGATCACTGTGTCCTTGGAATAATGTCACTAGCATGATACAAAAGCTTCCACATCTAAAGATGAGAAAAAGAATGAGCACCAAATGTCTTAAAATTTGAGAAAACTGTAAGCCATCAGTCCTGTTTATATATCAATATTTTTATTTCTATTTCCACATATTTTAATTTGATTGAAGTTTATCTATATCCAGTTTTATTTTTCTTTTCTCGTGTGATACTATACTATAAACTGTTTCTGTCTTGATTATATTTTGACTATTCTCTTTCACTGCTAGCATAGCCAAATTCAAGGTGGGGCCCTTCTCTCATGCTTCACTGGCCTGCCTCCGCATACAGCACGGAGGTCATGTGGTACTGGAAACAAAAACAGCCTTTGTGGCCTAAAGTGATCCTACTTCAGCTTACTGTCTTTTATTTTCATTTAACTTGTTTCTAGTTTAGTTGCTATTATAAATTAGGATACAGTAAACATGCTTTACTTTCATCTTCAGGCAAAGATCTCATTATTTGAGAGATATATTTATAGATATGAATTTATTGGGTCAAAAACATATCTTAAGATTATTAATAAATCTCCATAAAATTGTAAAAATTATTTTTCTTAAGTGTTCCATATTTATGACATGGCTTTTTAAGAGCACTTTATGCATTTAAAATTTCTGGTTCAGTTTGATATTTACTTTAAATTTTATGTGCATCAACTTAAAATATTACCTAGTCAAATTGCTTATTCCTTTTATGTTATAGAAAACCTCATGTCAACATAATTAAAGTACATGTCTACCTTGATTTTTAAATTTAAATTTCATTTTTCTCTCAAATTCTTTAGCTCTTTTAGAACTGACTTTGTTTTATTATTTGTGCTAAATATGTTTTCCGAGAATTATTTACTTAATAAGCTATCCCTTTTTCTTTAATTCAAATCAATTATTTTTTTTAACATTACTTATACTCTTTCGTACTTACGTTTTTTTTTATTCTTACATTATCCCCATACATTACATCATTAGTTTTAGATGTAGTGTTCCATGATTCATTGTTTGTGCATAACACCCAGTGCTCCATGCAGAATGTGCCCTCCTCAATACCCATCACCAGGCTAACCAATCCTCCCACACCCCTCCCATCTAGAACCCTCAGTTTGTTTTTCAGAGTCCATCGTCTCTCATGGTTCGCCTACCCCTCCGATTTCCCCCCCTTCATTCTTCCCCTCCTGCTACCTCCTTCTTCTTCTTCTTTTTTTTTTCTTAACATATATTGCATTATTTGTTTCAGAGGTACAGATCTGAGATTCAACAGTCTTGCACAATTCACAGCGCTTACCAGAGCACATATGATCCAGCAATTGCACTACTGGGTATTTACCCCAAAGATACAAAAGTAGGGATCCAAAAGGGTACGTGAACCCTGATGTTTATAGCAGCAATGTCCACAAAAGCCAAAATGTGGAAAGAGCCAAGATGTCCATCGACAGATGAATGGATAAAGATGTGGTATACATATACAATGGAATATTATGCAGCCATCAAAAGGAACGAGATCTTGCCATTTGCAACGACATGGTTGGAACTGGAGGGTATTATGTTGAGCGAAATAAGTCAAACAGAGAAAGACATGTATCATATGACCTCACTGATATGAGGAATTCTTAATCGCAGGAAACAAACTGAGGGTTGCTGGAGTGGGGGGTGGAGTGGGAGGGATGGGGTGACTAGGTCAAATCAATTAATTTGATCATACAAATTTCTATATATTTATATTGAATTTATTGTTATATTTTTATTCCATATTATCTGTTGTTTTGCCTATGTCTTTATTATAAGCTAAATATTAATTTTAGGTCTCTTAATTCCTCAGATAATTCACTTTTATATTACTGTTTTTAATTTTAAAATTCATGTATGTGTGTATGCATGTATATATTTATTTTATCATCTTATTTATATATTACATATACATAAATTTATAAAGTGTATAAATTTAGAATGGCTACATTAGATCTTTTCCAAAAGTATAGATTATAATTGAAACTGCATTAATATTTCAAAATAATTTGCAACTGTTAGTATTTATGTCATAAAATTACTGATGTTTTTCTGTAGAAAGATATCTTTTTTTTTTTAAGATTTTATTTATTTATTTGAGAGAGAGAGAATGAGAGACAGAGAGCATGAGAGGGAGGAGGGTCAGAGGGAGAAGCAGACTCCCTGCCGAGCAGGGAGCCCGATGCGGGACTCGATCCAGGGACTCGAGGATCATGACCTGAGCCGAAGGCAGTCGCTTAACCAACTGAGCCACCCAGGCGCCCGAAAGATATCTTGACTTTCATTTTTTAGGAAAGCTGTAAGTTCCACACCCTACCCCCAAATATAGTTATGTATATCTCTCTTTATTTTCTTTATAGCATGTGCACATTAACTGGGGTGATTCAAAGAGCATGAATCCATAAGGAAAATTAGTTTTAACATAAAAATCTTTGCAATTATAACAAACAAATCAACAACAACAAAAGGATCACATCATGGACTTTGTTTCTCTCATTACAGGAACTTCTATGATTAAAGTGCTATGGTTAGTAGTCAAAGGTAGTATCTAGTAAAAAAAAGAAAGTTAAACCCCTAGAGGACTTACGGATCAACTAAGGGCACAACTTAGTAGCTAAAAAATAAGTCTGCAGAATCTGAGATTAGGCTTTTCTTTTTTTAATCATCTTTGATTTTATTTAGGTCTTCAAATGCTTTTTGTGCATTCCTCTATGTTCCTTATTTGAATAAATTATTTGAATCAATTTATACATACAAAATCAAAGTGGATAATACAAAAATTAGTTTAATTGAAAGAAGTATCTGAGTAAACCAAAACAGTAAAAAAAAGTGAAATATACTAAGAAGTGATTATTAAACAAATATGTGCTGTGATTTCACCAAATGTATTATATAAATATTTTTGCAAAACCTCAGATGTGGTATGACATTTTTTATTTCAATTTTGATCAAATTAAATTACTTTACATTTTAAATCTTGACATGCATGATCAAAGGATATAGCACTTTTAGGAAATCTAAATCAAGTTCAAATTCTTAACACATCAAGGGAATAACTCTCTGCTATATCTCATTTAAGGAATTGCTTGTATAAACATAACATTTAAAACTATAATATCCAATATAGTAACTCAACATGTATGATTTTAATAAATAGTTTTGTTATTTAATACAACAGATTTTTTGAAAATATATTTTATTTCTATTATTAATTATCTATACTTCCTTCTTTACAATTGCAAACTACTTTTGAAAATTGTGCCCCAAATTTTCACAAAAGTCAAATAATTAGACTTGCATTTAAAATTAAGGTTTTTAGAAAAGAAAGTGACATGAAAAGACTTAGTTATGTGAAAAAGATTCTTTAACGATGGAAGAAATTTTTTCACAGCTCTACATACTCTTCTGTATCTCGTTTCTTTCTTTAGATTTTTGTATCACTGTGTTTGCTCACACTAAATTACGCCTACTCTGCTGAGAGATAGGTATTTATAAATCTTGAACAGTCTTCTTCCTTTCCTCCCCAATTCCACTCTATTCCACAAAATCATTAAACATTTGGTTGTTATTTATACTGATAAATAGAGCAAACTACAGTGAGGCAATGTAGTTGAAAATATGTCTCTGAGAAAAGAGATATAGCACTTACATATTTTTTTTCTCAGACAATTCTTACCCTCTTGTTTATTTTTTTATTTTTATTAATTAATAACTTTGTCTTGATCGTTTGTAAATCTTACAATACCAGTTTTTTGGCATGCATGTATGTGTAAGTGTGTGTATAATGAGTGAAATAAGAAGCCATTGTATTAAAACAGAGAGAAATCATGAAGACCTCCTTACTTAACAAATGATATAAAAACACTTTTTTTCAGGTTTGCTCCACAGTGGAGGTGACCATCTCCATCAGAGTTAAAGAGTTAAAAGAATCATGGTGTAGCACTTAAATCTTAAATGTAATTCCAAACAAACAAACAAAATAATAATTAACCAAAAATTAGTGTAAGACTGACTAACCAATATCTGATTTTTTCTTTAGTGTTTCAATTTCTATAAAATTATCAGGTACCAAATTCATTAAATTGTTTATGCTCCCAGTGTTTTGTTCACCATTGAATGTTAGCCTTATTCAAGCTCCTGAAAACCTCCTAATTATATATCAAGGAGGTCATGAAGATTCTTAAAAGCATTTGGCATTTGTGGTGTTTTGATGACATCAATTAATATCTAATATTATTGCAAATAGCTTTTCCTCTCCAGAGCCATAGAGCACCCATCAGTTTATTTTTTAAATTTTTATTTAAATTCTAGTTGGTTAACATATAGTGTATTATTGGTTTCAGGAGTAGAATTTAGTGATTAATCACTTATATATAACACCCAGTGGTCATCGGAAGTGCTCTCCTTAATATGCATCACCCATTTAACTCATCCCCACTAGCAACCCTCAGTTTGTTAAGAGTTAAGAGCCTCTTATGTTTTGCATCCCTCTCTCTTTTTTGTTTCCGTTCTCCTATTTTCATCTGTTTTGTTTCATAAATTCCACATATGAGTGAAATCATATGGTATTTGTTTTTCTCTGACTGACTTCTTTTGCTTAGCATAATCCACTCTAGTTCCATCCATGATGCTGAGAATGGAAAGATTTAATTCTTTTTTGATGGCCAAGTAATATTTCATTGTATACATATACCACTTCTTCTTTATCCATTTATCAGTTGATGGACATTTGGGCTCTTTCCATAGTTTGGCTGTTGTTGATAAAGCTGCTATAAACATTGGGGTGATTTATGCCTTAGAATCTATATTTTGTGTATCCTTTGGATAATACCTAGTTGTGTAATTACTCAGTTTTTATCATGATACATTTACCCAATCTAGTCCTTCACCAGAGCAGGGTGTAATTAACACATTTGCCATTTAAAGATAAGATTAATTGAAAAATTGAGTAGATGTTGCTGTGTTATTTTCATAAAATTTGTGGGCATCTATGCTAGCTAGGTTTTCCAAGTGTGCATTTAGTTACAAGACACAAAACAAAAACAGCAGAATTTTGTAAAGTTGAGTAAGAAAAGCAAAAATCAAGGAAAGATATAAAAGTTGGTAAGATACGTTGGTAAGGATAATATTTGTAAACTCTTAATGCTTTGGGGAAAGTGGGTATTAAGTTACTTGCTGCATGGGGCGCCTGGGTGGCTCAGTTGGTTAGGCGACTGCCTTCGGCTCAGGTCATGATCCTCGAGTCCCTGGATCGAGTCCCGCATCGGGTTCCCTGCTTGGCAGGGAGCCTGCTTCTCCCTCTGACCCTCCTCCCTCTCATGCTGTCTCTCATTCTCGCTCTCAAATAAATAAAATCTTAAAAAAAAAAAAAAAGTTACTTGCTGCATTAGTTTTCACTACAGATGTCTTTTTTTCTTACATTTTTTCCATAAACTATTCAGATTACACAAGATAAGAAATTTCAATGAAGATGTTTACTGTTTCTTTTTAAAAATGTTCTTATTACTATTCAAATACTTTTCCACTTTGTTAAGAATATTTCTTTCCATAGGAAGAAGTGTAGAGACTTAAAAAAAAATTAAATCAGTTACCTTAACTTCTGATAAACTACATAACTAAATGAAGAAGAATATAATAAAGCTAAAAAGAAGAACAACAAAAAGAGAAGCATGCTGGCAAAATAAGTTGAAATTTGTTTTGCTCCTTAAGTCTATGTATTTGAGTAGCCACTGTATTGATTTTATTATTTGTGAATTCCATTTTTAATGATGTCTACACAAAGAACACACCAATAAAAGAAAAAAAAAAGTAAATTTTCACTGTGATTTTACTTTCACTGGATAATTATCCTGATACTCTGCCAACGTTGTTGTAAAATGGAGAAGCTGTTTCTTCTTACCTTTGTTACTCCTGGGCAGCTCTGTTCTATATAGCCACCCCCATCTGTGCAAACAAACAAGTCTTTCTGATTAATATGCTGCTACATTTTTAAGGTTGAGAATTATGTATTCAGTTCTTGCTTTTGGAAGTTGTTAGAAAGTGTCACATTTACTGAAGAAAATAATAGTTTACATTCTCAGAACTTCCTTTCTCCCAAAAGCTCATACCTTTCCTCAGAAAGAGGAATTTTATATCGTTATTATGTGAAAGACAACTATTGTTGATGGGATCGTGTGTGTGTTTATATTTTTCAATGAATATTCACTATAAAAATTTGCATTTTAAACTTATAAGTGATTTCTTTCTTATATGATGCATTACTTAAGATAGATTGTGTTTGAACTCTACAGGAACAGAGATTTTATATAATTCCCATAGTCTTTTCTGGTGTCAATTGTATCCTGTATTAACATATTTTTCCTAAATAATTTACTAACTCAATTGTTCCTAAAACCATTTTTGTCATTTGTGTTACTTTTAGTCCTGAGCTAGATGTTGCAGAATACATGACAAATATGCCATTTTCTAGCTTCAAGGAATTTATCCCACTAGAATAGGCAACATAATTATTCATTGGAATTGATTAAACATTTTCCTTGTTTATTTTTTCTTTGAACTAATTATGAATCAACAAAAATCTATTAAGTCCTACAGAATACCAGAAACTCTGCTAGTTGGCAAAAATTGAAGACATAGATATTTTCGTCCTTGCAAGCAAAAATTTTTCTTTGCTAAGTTTTAAAATCATACATTTTTATTGTCTACTAAAAAGAGAGAGATAACTAATTTGAAGCATTTATATATACTTAAAAGTAGTTTCATACTTTAGCATTCTCTTACTCAGTGATAAAAATGAGTATACATAAAATAAATATAAATGCAAAATAAACACAGGAAAGTTTATCAGCACATTTCTCTTCCCTTTAGTTACTTATTTTGTATATGTTTTCTATATCCTAATGGGTCCCATACTTTTTTTTTTATATGAAGGTGAAATGTGAATATAAGATTGTATTAATAAAATAGCCATGTTTACATTATGCATATACATATATGTATTTTTATTAACATCTGAGATGCTAATTTGTCTTAGGTAAATGCTTTAATAAGAAAGATAATTGTGAAAATAAGTACCAGAAAGCTCTGTCAATGAGAGGGTTGCTTATCGGTAAAAATAAATAATTCTACCTATCAAATATTTTTTGTGCAGTTTGCAGTTTACTCCCATCCCTAACTGAAGTAACAAATTGGTGTTTTTCACATGCATATTAAGAGAGGTAACAAATTGTTTAATTCATTACTTCTTAATATGCAGGTTCCTTTCAATATTTACTTACTTTTATAGTTTACAAAATAATAGTAATAGCAATAATAGCTTGAATAATTGTATTTACATAAAATTCAAAGAACTTTGGAGGTAAGTTATCAGATGCATAATTACTGACATCTTTTTATTACTTTAAATATGTATCATTTATTCATTTCTTACAGATATAAGAAAATGCATTCTTTTTTCTCCAGTCCTTATTGATATTATAGATTTGAAATAGACTGTAACAAACTAACTAGAAAATCCTCACATCATCAAATTTACTGAAACTGCAAATGATGTGCTTTATTTTGTTGTTTGCTCAAAAATTAATGATGATCTATTTTTATGAATTATGCAGTTTTAGTTTGCTATAATTTCTTTCTTCATAAGCAAGTTCTTCAATGTTATATTATTTCAGCTAAATTTTAATGGCGGTCTTTGGGTAGGAATTGTTATATATCTGTAACAGTTAAAATGAATATGTGCATATTATCTTGTTTCAAACTCTTTTTTTTATTCTTATGTTAATCCCCATACATTGCATTTGTTTCAAACTCTTAAGCAACTTCCTGAGCAACTCTCTTTTGCTCATATTTGGAATATAAGAGTTAATATCTAAGAAGATGTTATAACAGAATTGAGGAAAGAAATAATTTTGATAGAAGGTAGAATATCTACTGTCCTAAGTAAAGATTACAAATGTCAAACATGACAGTGTCACATCACAAATCAAAACCTAACAAATAAATACAAAAAGATAGGGCTGCTTGGGTGGCTCAGTAGGTTAAGTGACTGCCTTCGGCTCAGGAAGGCTCAGGAGTCCAGGGATCGAGTCCCTCATCAGGCTGCTTCTCCCTCTGACCCTCCCCCGCCATGTTCTCTCTATCTCATTCTCTCTCTCAAATAAATAAATAAAATCTTTAAAATAAATACAAAAAGATAGTTTGCATGTAGAATTCAGAGTCTAAATGCATCAATAATTTTTTTAAAGGAGAGAGAAGAAAAACTCTATTAATTCTTAGAATGAGGCGGACAGAAGGAAAACAATGCAATTAAAACAGTTTTGCAACTGAATTCAATAAACATCAATTCAAACACATAGTTATAAGTCCTTGCTTGATTTTGACATTGCATGAGTCAATTAAAAGTACTTTAAAAATTATATTTACATAATTTATACAGTAATATTTAGAAATTAAGAAATACCAAAATTCCATTGCCTATGATATACCTTTATGAAAATGGACTAAGTTGTACTTATATATATGTGTATAAACATATATACTTATGTACATACATATATATAATCAAAAATTTTTGCAAGTTTTCTTATTAGTTCAGTTTTTTTTTTTAAGATTTTATTTATTTATTTGAGAGCGAGAATGAGACAGAGAGAGAGAGCATGAGATGGGGGAGGATCAGAGGGAGAAGCAGACTCCCTGCTGAGCAGGGAGCCTGATGCGGGACTCGATCAAGGGACTCCAGAATCATGACCTGAGCCGAAGGCAGTCGCTTAACCAACTGAGCCACCCAGGTGCCCTTAGTTCAGATTTATTAAGCAATAATTTACATACTATGAAATTCATCGTTTTTAGTGTGTATTTCTATTTCTCATTAAAAGAATCTTCAGTCTAACACTCTGCCAGCCCAGCCATTTTGGCTGGTTTCTATTTTTTGATAAAGGTGTCTAGCATGTAATTAGCACCACAGTCAAAATACAGAACAATTCCTTTCTTCCATCAAATTTCTACATGCCTTTAGTAGTCAATCCCCACAACCCATCCACTCCAGCTCCTGAGAAACACTGATCTCTTTATGCTCTTTTGTTTTTACAAGTGTTCCTTTCATTCCGATTTTATTATAAATTCTTTGAAGTGTGTAACAATATTCCAAATTAAATCAAAGTACCAAAATGCTCTTTAAAAATACAAAAGTAATGTTTGCCTCAGATTCTTGTTTTATACTCACAATGTGTAAGTGTATGTGTGTGAGTGTTTTCTTTGACCAGTTAGAGTAGTAAGCTGACATATACACAGAAATAACATTTTATCAATTTCTTCTTTAATTTATGACCAAAAGTTCAAAAATTCTCTCTCTTTTACAGATTAGAGATTTTCCTATTCATATCAACCATTTAAATATTATTTGCTCATAAATTTTCATTATTATTCTAAAAACATTTTTTCTTATTTTATTGTAGTTCTTATTCTGTCACTTGTGAGTTCTCTGAGAATTTCCCAGTGTCCTTTATTTAATAATTTTAGTCATAATCATTTTTATATATTATATTTGATAATGTTACTAATTTTCTGTTTCCTGAAAAAAATCCTTTCATAGTTTAAAGTTACATTGGTAATTTTATTTCAATATCAATAAAATTGAAATATGGAATTAAACTGTTCAAAGCATGGAGAATCAGATGCTTTCCAAATCTGATGGTTATGAAGTCAAAAATCTTCAGTTTAAAAATGATAAAACCAAGGCCCAGAGAGAATGTTATTCTTGGATAGCATAGATATAATTAACAAAGCATGTATGGTGGATTCATAATTTACATTTCCACATAAATTTACATAGATTGGAGAGAAAAGTGGAGTTTGTGTTAAGACACCCATGATCTAATACTTGCTTTGCCACTAACTATGTGAACTTCTAGTCATTTAAACTTTCGACACCCTGTGTGTTTTTTTTTCCTTCCTGGCAATAAATGCGTATCACAATGGTCTCTCTATTGCTAAAATATTTCCTTTATACAAATTCCTTGACGTTTATTATATTAATAAACAGCCACGTGTAAATGCACTTGCAAAGAGAGGGCTTACCAAGATTTTTTTTAGGGGCGCCTAGGTGGCTCAGTTGTTAAGCATCTGCCTTTGGCTCAAGTCATGATCCCAGAGTCCTGGGATCGAGCCCCGCATAGGGCTCCCTGCTCCATGGGAAGCCTGCTTCTCCCTCTTCCACTCCCCCTGCTTGTGTTCCTTCTCTCGCTGTCTCTCTCGCTGTCAAATACATAAATAAAATCTTAAAAAAATGATTTTTTTAAACTACAAGTTTCTATGAAGTTATCCATATTTCTAACACAGAAAACTTAATATTAACAGAATAAACTAAATACGAACTAAGTTCACTTAGTCTAATTTACATATCCTTAATTTTTGCATTAAAAAACTCTCAGTAGTATGAACAATACAACAGTGATTCAACAAATACATAATAGTCATTCTCTTTGTATTTCCAATGAGATTCCACTGGGCACACTAATTATGAATTTTTTTTAAAGATTTTATTTATTTATTTGAGAGAGAGAGAGAGAATGAGAGAGAGAGCATGAGGGGGGGAGGGTCAGAGGGAGAAGCAGACTCCCTGCTGAGCAGGGAGCCTGATGTGGGACTCGATCCCGGGACTCCAGGATCATGACCTGAGCCGAAGGCAGTCGCTCAACCGACTGAGCCACCCAGGCGCCCACTAATTATGAATTTAATACCCATAATACAATACTTCCTGTTAGCCATTACTATAATATCCATTACAGTTTATTTTAGGATAGATTTTTTTGTTAATAATTTAGTTTGTCGTGCTTCAAAGACTTTTGTTTTGCCTGAACTCCCAGTGAACAATTCTTTTAAGTAACATCTTTAAATACTGATGATAGACACTTATTTTAGAAACAATTTCTATTTATTCAGTTATTTAATGACACACACAGTAAACTTCACACACACATAAAAAAGCCAATGTAGCTTGCAGCGCATAAAAAGCACAGTGAAAATATTAATTATGACATGTAAAATCAACTTCAAAACACTATTGTCCTTATAAAAAGTATCAAAATATGCTTTCCTATTAAATGCAAAAATATGAGAGTTTAATATGCACAGACAAGGATTAATAGGAAACGTGTGGAAGTGAATTTTGATTAATTAGTTATTAAACTGTAACCAAGCCTAAATCATATAAAATATCCAATTTGATTTATTCATAAAATAGCAGAAATTCTTTGTTAAAACTCATATATACATTTTATTTAATGAGAATTATATTAGTAGATTTTAAAAATAGTCAATCAACAATATACTAGAAAAATAAAAACATTTTTTAAAAGAAATATTTCAAGTCATAATAGGACTGACTGACTGTCTGAGCATGTGTTTGTGTGAAAATAAAAGGGAGGTTAAATTCAGAATTATAGGATCAACTTTCCATTTGGTAAGAAGCCTGTGGAATTCATCTGAGCATGTATCTGCAGAGGATGTCAAAGAAATATGAGAAATGGTATTTTAGCTCTATTCCTAGATAAAACACAAAAATCCAAAGAAGTGGAAATATACATTTGTTAGTGTTATAGAAATTGCCTTTCCCGAAAAGTGTTGTTTGGTATCGTTTTGAGAAAACAAAACAAAACAAAAAACCTGAATATATGTTTTGTATAAAACTTGAGGGAAAATGTTGATATATCTGAACTTGTATATAAGAAAAATTACATCTGATTAATACTATCCATATGTTTCATTAATTCTTGAGTATCCCTTATGATTTTTCAGATTATAGATATTCTTCAAAGGAAAATAATGTATAGGCAATTTCCAAATTACTAGTGGTTGTTTTAAAGCTATCATTTTAAAATCAGTTATTATCAATGACATACATTTCTCCATTAGAAACAATCTATGGCGGGCGCCTGAGTGGCTCAGTTGGTTAAGCGACTGCCTTCGGCTCAGGTCATGATCCTGGAGTCCCTGGATCAAGTCCCGCATTGGGCTCCCTGCTCAGCGGGGGGTCTGCTTCTCCCTCTGACCCTCCCCCCTCTCATGCTCTCTCTATCTCATGCTCTCTCTCAAATAAATAAATAAAATCTTAAAAAAAAAAAAAAAGAAACAATCTATGGCTTTCAAATTTCAGGTTTTTTGAGGTATAATTGCTTCTATACCCAGGCAGTTGAATGTATCTAAAGTAGCAGCCCAAAATGCTGGGTGATATCCCTTAAGTTCCTGCTTACTAGCCTCAAGCAAGTCATTAATGTTTCACTGCAATTATCTTACACCTCCTTTGTCCAAATTTCCTAAGTGACTATTTCACACATTGCACTCACTCCTCCAACTGACAATCCATTCCCACTTCCAGCTGACAAAGTTATCTAAGGACTTCCATAGACCCGTCATCACAGCGTCCAGCTGCCAGTATCACTTTGCATTGAACAAGTTCAAAGCCATGATTCACTTTTTTTTTTTTTTTAATGTGAATGTTACGTAGTAGAACAAAACTCCAACAGAATATACTGTTAAAGATACACCCTGGAGTCATATAATTGGCAGTCTTGGCTATCAGTTTCTGTGCCCGTAGACTCTGATCATTACTCATAATGTATTAATCTTCCTCTTCTCTAAATCCAATCCCATCACTTCTTACATACTCAAAAAAACAACTGAATCGATTCTCCTTTCTCTCTCCTATATCATCAAGTTTTACGCTGTGCAAGAGTTGTCCATCTTTTCTGTGGAAAAATAGTCACAGTTTTCTCATGATCATCCCCTCCACTATCATGTACAACTCCATTTCTCTAATCTTTTTTGTAAAAAATCCCTAAAAAAGATGCTCTCTACATGTTGTCTCTAATTCTCTCATCAACTTTTTTAGTAGAATTCACCTCCCACTCCTCAACCCAAAACCATTCTTGTCAACCTACATGCTGCCAAATAAAATGATAACTTGGCAATTTTTAGTTTCCCTTACCTATGACAGAATTTAACAAAAATAAATACTGTCTCCTTCTTGAAATAGATTACTTGGATCCCAGGTTCACCACATGCTATCAGTTTGCCTACCACTCACTGATTATCCCTTCTAGATCTCCTTCCCTGGTTTTTCCTCTTCTCTTTCATTTCTTCATGTTGAATGGCCATAGGGCTCGGTTCTTGAGCTTCTCCTCATTTCTATCCATATTCATTCATTTGATGATGTTATACAGGCTCTTGCCTTTAAATGCCATCTATAACTGTGTACATGACTACCGCATTTGTGCCTTCAGTCCAGAGTCCTACACTGTACTTCAAAGCACATGCGTAACTCCATACTTATGAGAAGTATGGTCCAACATTTTGTATCTGAACAAGAGCAAAAAAAAATCTATACTCCTCATTTTATCACTCATAAAAATACAAATCACAGATTCCTGATTAAAAAAAAAAAACTCTGAAAAACATGCCAAATACATGCTTCAATTGGTAAAGATTATTTCAAATTTATAGCCATTTTCATATTTAACATATGTTATTTCTACTATGAGACATCTCAAATTTAAAATGTCATAAACTTATGCCTAAATTCTGCTATCTCTGCAGTCTTTACCATCCCAGGCAAGTCTTCCAGATGCTGAAGACAATAACTTTGTCAAGATGCCGAAATCATCTCTTTGTCTCAGAGACATATATAATCTGTCTATAAATCTATAAATCCTGTTAATTTCTATCTTCAAAATATATAGAGAACTAATTACATTTCATTATTTCTACTCAGTTCTACTCACTTCAACCTCTCCAAGTTCCTAATATCTGTCCCCCGAAGTACTGCATCAGCACCCTAACTTGTCACCCTGAATCCACAATTTATCTTCTCAAGCCTTCAGCCATAGTGATCATGTGACTCCTTTTCCTCAAAGTCCTTCATTTTTTTTTTTTATATGACATAGAGTAATGGTAAAAGTCCTTAAAATAGCAGATGTATTCAAGAATTAGCTTTTAGTTGGAAAATGGCTTGCATTCAGTGTCATTCAGTTTATTTTAAAATGTAAACACAGGAGTGCCTGGGTGGCTCAGAGGGTTAAGTGTCTGCCTTTGGCTCAGGTTATGATCTCCAGATCCTGGGATGGAACCCCATGTCAGGCTCCCAGCTCAGCGGGGAGTCTGCTTCTCCCTCTCCCTCTTCCTCTCCCCCTGCTTGTGCTCTGTCTGTCTGTCTCTCTCTCTCAGATGAATACATAAAATCTTTTAAAAAATGTAAACATAAATCTTAACATAGGACAAAAAAGTAAAAGGAGCAAAACCTAACAAATTATAAGTATAAAATATGGTATAAAGTTGTATCATAACAGCCTTAAAATAAAAGCCCTTATTATGGACACTTAAAATGAGTAATACGGTTTAGCTGACAGTTCCAGTGTTCAACTCCCCAGGATGTAACTCACTTTCTATGATAAATTCTGTATTTTCTCAGGGTTTCATACATTACATTCCAATGACTCAGAGAAACCAACAAAATTGATGCCATTCTAACAAATGAAGTGCTAAGACAAAATTTTAAATTATATTCAAAGAAAACATATCATAACCAAAAAAGTATTATCTCATAAATGTGAGGCTATTTATGCATGATATAATATAGCCCTAAGCCAAATGTCTAAATAAATGTAACAAAGACATTTAAAAATAAAAGTTATACATTCCACTATAACATTTGAAAAGACTAAAAGAAATCTTTAACAAAGTTAAAAATTATTTCAAACCAATAGCCATTATTGTACTTTACAGAAGCAGTTAAAAATGGTAAGTCCAGTTAAAAGCATTCACATTGTCTACAAAAACATGGAACGATGTTTATTTATAATGATATAAATATGATATAAATTCAAAGGCTTGCAGAGTATGAATATAGCATAATTAAAATTACAACAACAAGGTTGATGGGGAAAAGGGTCATCTTTCAAACAAAGTTTTTGGGGCGCCAGGGTGGCTCAGTCATTGAGCGTCTGCCTTCAGCTCGGGTCATGGTCCCAGGGTCCTGGGATAGAGCCCTGCATTGGGCTTCCTGCTCAGCGGGAAGCCTGCTTCTCCCTCTCCCACCCCCCTTGCTGGTGTTCCCTCTCTTGCTGTATCTCTCTCTGTCAAATAAATAAAATCTTTAAAAAATAAAAATAAAAAAATAAAACAATGGTTTCTTTCAGTCTATTCACTGGAATTATATTTCCGTTTTATTTACAATATTAATAATAAGGAAATATTAAAAATAATGGATAAAAGAATTATACATGTCCTTGAAGATACTTTTGCCCAAACATTCTGTGATCTTATTCTTTTTCATGTAAAATTAATTTCCTTCTTTCTGGATGTGCACAGTTAAGAGATATAAAATCTTACTTGAATACATAGTTTATTGTTTTAGACATAACAATGTGATTGCATGTGTCAAAGTTTTAAATGGTACAATGAAATATATATCTGTAAAAGAAATCTAGTAGAATCAATGCCAAGTTTATTATTAGAGCACAGTGGAAACACAATAGACAAAACAAATTTAAGTTTAATTATATTATTCAACGGTACCATGGAGATTCCATTGCTTTGTATATTTTATATATATTATGGGACTAAATGATGAAAAATTATTCAAAATGAAATCAAACTCAGTTACAACTCAGAAGTAATGAATTATATTTTGAAAACCATTAGGTATAATTTATTATATTTTTTAAGGATTTAGAAGAATACCTTACAGCAGATATTTAGGTTCCTGAGTATAAGTTTCTATAAGCAAGACTTTGGAATATGTATTTTGAAGTTATACAAATAGAAAATACGTTTACACAAAGAAAAAATGTTTTTAAAACTTCTTATGCTTACTGGCACTTTACATTCAAATGTATCGCTGATTCCATCAGGCTGTGCCCATAGATAGTATAGAATCATTAATTCATCCTTACACTTTTTTTCTCATTTTTATAAAATAATCAAAGGTAGAGTAATTTTATCTTATATAAATGTGCTTCAAATATATCTTTTGAAAATGGTCTTGAAGATTTTTCCTTAAAAGTTTAAACTTTATATAAGAGGGACACAATCTGCCTGGTAGGCTCATGGAGCCTAATGCCACAGTTTTGTATATGGATTCAACTACCTTGTTTTCATCTTGGAAAAGCTCCCGGTATAAATGTATATCTAGGATTCAAAGTTCTGGTAACCTTCGATAGTGTGAATGATGTCTCAAGGTTCACAAGTTGTAAAATGTGGAAACAGACTCAACAGTGAAATAACACAGTCTGATAAAAATTCATTAGAAGAGGTGACTTTTAAGGATAGTTTTAGGTATATAGAAAAGATAACTCAGATAAAGAACAGAAATAAGATAAATAGACTCAGGACAACCAGATTTATTTCTATAGGTACAATTACCTAAAAATATAAAATGATATTTGAGTGTTCATTTATATGTACACTACATAGCAAATTGATATTCATTACGCAGTTTTTTTTTTTTATTAGTGATTGTGTCTGAAGTCTTTAACCTCCCAGCAGTTTATTATATATACATAAGCTTCCATGTTTACTTCTGATAAATGGGAACATAGGTACACTGCCACCTCCTGGATTATCTCTTGCCTTCAAATAAATAAAGTGTCATTTACCAAGTATTTTTTGGAAAACCTACCTTCATCACAATATTACACTGTGTGGATGCAGAGCATAAAAAGATATAATCACTATAAGATTAAAGCACCATCCATTTATATTTTTGTTTTCCGTTCCTCTCGTCATATTCAGTACTACCTCCATAATCTTTTATATAGAATATAGAAATAGTGTTTAACTATTCGGCTTGACTTAAAATTTATACCCCTTGGAATCATTCTCTCTTTTAAAAATCAAGTAATATTCTTTCATTCTTTTCAACACTTCAAAATTATCTTAATGCATAAGGTGTAAATTTATTTTCATGTCATGGAGTAGTGTGCTGGGAAAGGTTTAACTACTGGCACTCTGAGAGGAAAAAAAATTCGATTTATAGAATTTCTTGATTTTCAGTATGTAAATATTCCCAAAATATCTGATTTCAAGCATCCAATAGTGACATAACGGACTTTGGGCTAGTGAAGAGATGCTATAGAGAAGCACATTAAGCCAAATCCAGCCCACCACTGAATGCAATATTCTGTTTCATGTCTGTTCTAATCTTCTATTCCACTTCATACTGCACTGCCACCTAAAACTTACAGGATCCATGACACTTGGAAGATTTCTAATGCAACAAGCCTTATCCTGCCTCTATTTCTTTTCTCATGCAACTCCCTATGCCAACAACAGGTCCTCCCAATACCCTTCTCTCTCTCTGTCTCTCTCTCTCTCTCACACACACGTACATACACTTAGGTACACATACTATTAATTAAATATTAAATAAAATATTTTTTGAATCCCTTCGAAAAAGCATTTGCTGTTTTGTATTGGATGTAGATAACTCTACCAAAATTCCACATTGTGAAAACAAAGAATACCATGAGAGGTTTTTTTTTTTTTTTTAAGATTTTTTATTTATTTATTTGACAGAGAAAGAGACAGCAAGAGAGGGAACACAAGCAGGGGGGAGTGGGAGAGGGAAAAGCAGACTCCCCGCTGAGCAGGGAGCTTGATGTGGGACTCGATCCCAGGACCCTGGGATCATGACCTGAGCTGAAGGCAGACGCTTAACTGAGCCACCCAGGTGCCCCTCCGTGAGAGTTTGAAAAAGTGGTCTATAAGACAGGAAGGGTTTAATTAAATTGAGAAGTCAAATGAATAATGAGAAGCAATTATATTAGTTATCCAATCACTATTAGTACTATAAATTATAAACTAAATACAGACTGATTAAAGTGGGATCTTGAAATTTTGATTATATGTTACAATTTTAAGTTTGTAAGATTTTTTTTTCCTGCTAATAAAGATGTGTTGACAATTTTACATCTAAGGCAATTTAACTATAGTTGGTTGATGTATTTGGGTAATAGTTAATAAATTTAAAAAAAATGTACATCTATGGCATTGCCATTGACTGCTTAATGTTAGAAACTCACATTTTTTCCATCTGTAAAGTGGAGATAGTAACCTTTGTCTTTTGAAACAAACACATGTAGGATAAACTAATAAATAAAAACACAAAAATGCTATTAGACTTAAGGGCAAGAATGACACCCAAATAGTGTTAATAACTTCGTAGTTCAAATAAATGTGATTTTTGTTTAAATTCAGATAATTTTCTGACAATACCGGTTAGTGCAATGCAGTTGTATAATCAATAATCTACGTTTGCAATAGATATTGTCATTTATTATGGTCAATAACACTTAGTAAAAGTATAAGAAATCTCTTATTATTTTGGGATGACATGCAATATATTTGCTGAATTTTTTTCAGACATTTACAGAAGTTGATGGTGTTCTTGAAGTCATTGAGTGACAACTGATGCTTTGCATTGCAGTGCTGCAAAATTAAATGTACTATTTTTTTTTTTCCTCAGACATGGAACTACTGAGGTAACTCAATGTTTTCTACAATACACTCAAAGTTTGGCATGGGATATAACCTCACATATTAGGTGATGCAGCTGGAGGCTTTACCACTTGATTTTGATGTTATGTCTATGTGGTAGCTATGAGAAAATTTAGAAATGGGACATTCTATGAATTATTACATTTCCAAATAAAGCTTTGGAATCACAAAAATATAATCTAAACCTTTGCTTAAAGGAGGGTTGCTAAATATTCTGATACAGATTTTCAGAGATAAACAGAAAATGTTTGATTTTTTCTCTACCTCATTTATAGTAACCACAGAATTAAGGAAGTTGTAAAGTAGATTCTGTCTTGGTTCTGCAAGTGCTGCCTGTATGATTACAATAATGATAGTGATCCCCATCATCATCACAATCATGACCCAAAGGCACAACTAAGTTCTCTGGAAAATAAGAATATAAATAAAAACATTCATTCCCTGTTCTCATATTTTAACATAGAAAGTAAATACTAAATGGTCATTAATAAATATTCAGCATTTTAAAGTAAGCAAATTCAATAATTAAGAAACACAGTTTTTTTTTAATTATCAAAATTTAAATGTATATATATATATACATTAGTTGTAATAAGTTTTAACAATACAGTTATACATGTCTGTAAATCTTTCTGAACACAATGCCATACAAAACTGTTAGAAATTATATATATTTAGCCAAATAGTGCTCTCCTGGAGTGTATTTAAATGTAATAATTATAGATATATGTAGACTGTATAATTAAAAAATTTAAAAAAATACTTTTTTAAAGGGACATATTTAATAATACGTGCAAATATGTACAAAGTAGAGAATTGCCTTAATATATTGGCTGCATACACTTTTTGATGAACATTTACAAGTTTTCAAAATGCATTGCATACTCGCACTGTTCTTGCTTTCTCTTAAAAACAATAGCAGTAAAGTTAGATTTAATTATCTGGCCCATGATAGTAAACCAGAGTTATAGGGGAATAAATGGATGTATACATTATTATTCTTACTATACCATGTTGTAGCAAGCAGTACAAAGAATTGGAGGAGTGCATAAACAAGACACTTTCTGACATGCATGGGATATCTATGAGGTGAACTGATTTTTTTTTTCTCTTAGGACTAACAAAAGTGTTGGGTAGCTTAAAATTATATGTTAACACAAAGGAAAATGTGGCCATGGATTTATTCCTGCATATATTATATATTTATAACATTTCTTGATATTTATTGTAATCTTGTGAATAATAAGCCCACCAATGTTTGGGGTCAAATATTCAACACAATATAATGTTAAGTATTTTCCATGAATTTAAACTGTGGGTTAAGGAATTTAAATCACCCATCTATTTTATATACCTCCTATAAATTTCTACATATAAAACATATACTGATAATTGTGAGAATTAAATGAGTCATATACAAAATACTTCAAACAGTGTTTGGCATAATGTAAGTACTCTACATGGTTAGCTTATTAAAAATGTATAACTGCATGGCATATGACACTAAACTTACCATGTTAGAAAATGTGAATATTTGGAACTACAATATTATGGTGGGATTGGGGATTTTTTTGAAAGAGAATCTTTTGAGAAAAAGATTTTTGCTCATATTTTGTTGTGGTTTCAAGGTAGCCTATCTTAATTCATGATTATAGATTTTCTCTGAAAGCAAATATGGGAATTGTGACATCTCATATCCATGGACATTTTTTTAATGTGAATCAAATTATATTTTTCCCCATGTAAATTCTTGCTTGATTATACTTTTATAATAGAAAGATATGCAGTTTTACTCTTGTTCAATGTCTACAGAAAATGTTGCAAATAACCACTTGGGAAATGTGAAAGCTGATAAAACAGAAAGGAAATAGTGAAAAAAAATAAAAATCTGTGCATTTTTGGGGGGTGTGTGCAAAGACGGGCAGAGGTAGAGGGAGAGAGAGAGAATCTTAAGTAGGTTCCACTTCCAGTGTAGAGCCTGAAGCAGGGCTATATCTCATGACCCCTAAGATCATGACCTGAGCAGAAATCAAGAGTTGGGCACTTAACTGACTGAAACACCCAGGTGCCCCTGTGTAAATTTTTTATCCAAAATTACTCACTTTTCTATAAATTTGTATAACCGCATAATCTAAATCTTACAAATAAGTTTCAGTCAAGATTTAGGAGGAGCAATGTAGGAGGAAGAATGCTTCATATGGGGAAAGTTCCTACTCAGTAGAACCTCTACTAGTAGTAATAACTGTTGAAAACCTTAGATCTGATACAACTCCTTTTGTTGTGGGGAAAAAAACCCTCCCTTCATTCTTGTCACAGTGACAGAGGACTTCCTGAGGCATTGCTGCTCATGTATGCTTCACAGCCCTAAATGTGTTATGGTAGAATGGTAGTATGCTTTGAGACCTAAATATTTCTTGACTTGTACAGCACTGTTAATAGTTAGTATAGATAGGTGGCTATTTTTTTAAAGAACCTCAAACGATAGTTATCATGACTGTTATTGGTAAAATTGTGTCTCCCATTCCTCCCCCTACAAAAGATATTTCGGAGTTTTAAACCTAAGTACCTCAGAATGTGAACTTATTTGGAAATAGGGCCATTTTAATGTATGTCAGTTAAGTCAGGATGTGCTCATATTGGAATACAGTGTGCCCTTAATTCAGTATGAGTGGTGTTTTTATAAAAAAAAAAAAAAAAAAAGATGGCCAAAACACAGACATACAGGGAACATTCTATGTGATGACAAAGGCAAAGCAGAGTATGCAGCTGTAAGCCAAGAAATGCCAAGGATTGATAGACACCACCATATACTAGGAAGAGGCAAAGGAGGATCCCCTTTATTGGTTTCAGAGGAAGTGTTGCCTAACCAACACCTTCTTTCCATCCTTGAGCTTCCAGAACTATGAGACAATAAATTTCTGTTGCTTTAAGCCAGGGTTCGTGGTGCGTGTTATAGCAGCCCAACGAAGTTAATATAATGACCTAAAGAATTTCTCAGCCAGAGTCATTGAGCTAAAGATACATCAGTATCTCTGTATATGCAGACATTCCTTTATGTGTGAGGTACAATTGTTTACCCATTTTATTTCTCCTTTCCTAAATATCAATGTATTCTGTTGGGAACCACTTCATAGTCTGATATTAAGTCACTTTACTTTGATTCTAGATTCTATCTCATCCCGTTATAAATTTGACCTTAATTAACCTTCTTAAAATGCATTGGATTTCAAGGATACCTTCCTCGAAAATGATGCTACAGTGCTAGTCAAGTGATAAAGAAATATCACTTCCTAAAGCTATTTATAGAAATGATCTTTGAATAGTAAAAGCTTCCAATCACTTAAAACTTACATAAACATTATAATATAAATGTCATTTATCTTGACTTATAAAAAAGACATTTTTTATCCATTCATCCGTCGATGGACATCTTGGCTCTTTCCACAGTTTGGCTATTGTGGACATTGCTGCTATAAACATCAGGATGAACATACCCTTTCGGATCCCTACTTTTGTATCTTTGGGGTAAATACCCAGTAGTGCAATGGCTGGATCATATGGTAGCTCTATTTTCAACTTTTTGAGGAACCTATACAATGGAATATTATGCAGCCATCAAAAGGAATGAGATCTTGCCATTTGCAACAACGTGGATGGAACTGGAGGGTATTATGTTGAGCGAAATAAGTCAAACAGAGAAAGACATGTATCATATGATCTCACGGATATGAGGAATTCTTAATCGCAGGAAACAAACTGAGGGTTGCTGGAGTGGGGGGTGGGGTGGGAGGCATGGGGTGGCTGGGTGATAGACACTGAGGAGGGTATGTGCTCTGGTAAGCGCTGTGAATTGTGCAAGACTGTTGAATCTCAGATCTGTACCTCTGAAACAAATAATGCAATATATGTTAAGAAAAAAAAAAAAGAAGAAGAAGACGAAGGTAGCAGGAGGGGAAGAATGAAGCGGGGGGGAAATCGGAGGGGTAGATGAACCATGGGAGACGATGGACTCTGAAAAACAGAGGGTTCCAGAGGGGAGGGCGGTGGGAGGATGGGTTAGCCTGGTGGTGGGTATTGAGGAGGGCACATTCTGCATGGAGTACTGGGTGTTATGCACAAACAATGAATCATGGAACACTACATCTAAAACTAATGATGTAATGTATGGGGATTAACATAAGAATAAAAAAAAGACATTCTTAAAGATAGAATAGCCTTTTGAATAGTGTTCATAGATAATACTATGGTAAATCTATAACATCAAAATAATTAAAAGTTACCTTTAAAAAAATCAAAGCAGTTTAATTTTAGCATATTCTAAATACTTATTTGAAATTGGTAGAGTATCCCTACTATAAGTCTTGCTGATGCCACAGCAAACAAATTTAGAATATATGTAGACATGTTTATTTTATATTTATATGAATTTTTCAGTACCAATTTTCTGTGTGTTGAAAATCTGACACACTATAATTCAGAAGGTCCTAATTTTAAAAGAATCTTTTATTAAAAAGTCATCTAAGGTACTACTTAGAAGAATAATTGAAAGTACTTGAGATTAAATTGTTCTGTTTGCTGACAGTCGACAAGGTACAGGTTGCAGAGCTAATAATGGGTTTTTATCGAACAAATATATGTCAGCTTTCTGTTGGAAGGGTCATCCTATAAAGCTGTAATTACTACTCATATTTTTAAAGTAGAGCCAGAGTTAGGGAATGGGTTTAAATAAATGGCGGTACATATAACAAACATAAATCTTACTCAATATATGAATATTTGGCTGCTGTTTTACTTAGTGTAATTTAAATCAAAATGAGAATAGCTTGACCCGGCAATTGCACTACTAGGTATTTACCCAAAGGATAAAAAAAAAAAAAATACTGATTTAAAGGGGCACATGCACCCCAATGTTTATAGTAGCATTATCAGTAATAGCCAAATTATGGAAAGAGCCCAAATTTCCATCGACTGATGAATGGATAAAGAAGTGGCATACACACACACACACACACACACACAATGGAATATTATTCGGCCATTAAAAATAATGAAATCTTGCCATTTGCAACAACATGGATGGACTAGAGTGTATCATGCTAAGCAAAATAAATCAGTCAGAGAAAGAAAAATACCATATGATTTCACTCATACGTAGAATTTAAGAAACAAAACAGATGAACCTAAGGGAAGGGAAAAAAAGAGAGAGGGAATCAAACCATTAAGAGACTCTTGACTATAGAGAACAAATTGAGGGTTGCTGGAGGGGAAGCAAGCAGGAGGATGGGTTGAATCGGGGATGGGTATTAAGAAGGGCACTTGTATTGAGCACTGGTTGTTATATGTAAGTGATGAATCACTAAATTCTGTTCCTGAAACCAATATTCCTTTATATGTTAACTAATTAGAATTTAAATAAAAATTTGACAAAAAATGAGAATAGCTTGACCAAATGCAAAGAAAATGATTTAATTTGATAGGGAAAAAAGAGAATGAAACACTAAAAATAGAAAATTTGATTTTTGAATGAACATTCCCAAAGTGACTCTTGAGACACAGACATGTATTTGCTTCTTGCAAAATCAAAGTAATACTATGTAGGCTGATCATGGAAAAATTGACAAGTGGAGATCTTTAAAAAGTTAAATTACCTATAAATTAAACTCACAGAGATAAGACAGTTAAACTAATAGTACTATTTCTTGACAAGGTCCTTTAATATGTTATTAAATATGTTATGTCCTTTAATATGTTATTAAATATTTTTCTACTAAATGTTTATGACTAGTTGTTTCTATTATATAGATGACCCAAGATTAAGACTCAAGATTTACACCTATTTTAGATGCTTACTTTGTTGCTAATGTGTTATTGCCACAAATAATTCCACTATGAAAATAGGTGTGGAAATCTTGGGATTTCCTAGGATTAATTTCTAAAAGTGGAATTAAAGGTCACAGAGCAGAGAAATATTGACAAATAACCTTCCAGAAATAAAGGCTCCCTACTTCCACACAATAATATCCTATTAAAAGTAAAATTGCATGTTAGAAAAAGAAACATAGAAAGGATAAAATAATCACCCATGTTTTCACTACCCTAAAATATCTAGTTTATCTTGTATTTCAGAATGCATTTTTCTTTAGCTATAAATTTTATATACAGTTAAAATATAGTTTATAAAGTATTGTGAATCTTACCTTTTTTTTTATATTTTGCTTTTTGTTGGTTTGCATGTAATTTGCCATGTTCCCAAAAAGCCTTCACTTTTACTATGAGTACTTAATAGTCCATAAAGTAGGTATGCCATTTCTCTAAAGAAGGATCCAGGTCATTTCCAATTTCCCATTATTAAAAATATGTATTTGTCCTTTGTATGTATACATTTTAAAAAATTCATTTCCTAATAATAAATTTCATTGAATGAGACACTGACTAATAAATGAGCAATTTAAATGATTTTCATGGGGGTGGTGGTTGTGGTGGAATTGCCGAAATGTCAATATCGGATGAATATTTGACTGCACATTTCAATACCAATAAGACTAAATCCTTAAACAGTATGGAGGTTCTTCAAAAAGTTGAAAATAGAGCTACCTTATGATCCAGCAATTGCCCTACTGGGTATTTACCCTAAAGATACAAATGTAGTTATCCAAAGAGGCACGTGCACCCCAATGTCTATAGCAGCAATGTCCACAATAGCCAAACTATGGAAAGACCCTAGATGCTCATCAACAGATGAATGGATAAACAAGATGTGATATATATATATATATATATATATATATATATATATATATATATATAGTCCATAATGGAATGTAATATTATGCAGCTATAAAAACATGAAATCTTGCCATTTGCAATGACGTGGATAGAACTAGAGGATATTATGCTAAACGAAGTAAGTCGATCAGAGAAAGATAATTTTCATATGATCTCACTGATATGTGGAATTTGAGAAACAAGACAGAGGATCATAGGGGAAGGGAGGGGAAAAATGAAGCAAGACAAAACCAGAGAGGGAGACAAACCATAAGAGACTCTTAATCTCAGGAAACAAACAGGAATACCTGTTGGAACCCTCAGTTCCAACCCTCAGGAACTGAGGGTTGCTGGAGTGGAGGCGGGTGGGAGGGATGGGGTGGCTGGGTGATGGACATTATGGAGGGTATGTGCTCTGGTGAGCCCTATGAATTGTGTAAGACTGATGAATCACAGACCTGTACCCTTGAAACAAATAGTACATTATATGCAAATAAAAAAAAAGACTAAATCCTTGTTTCAGTTTTTAAACAGTCTCCCACCAGCTTTGGAATTTATGTAGCATCACAGTAAATATCCAAGACCTTGGAGTGGACTGTCTGGTTAAAATAAGCAGCTCCTTCCATTTTATAGCTGATTAATACTAGGAAAATTCTTCAACTGTTTTTGTGTCTTGGATTCCTTCTCTAAAATGTTTAATATTCTTCACTTCAAAGTGATTTTGGTGTATTAAATGAAGTAATTTATTTGAAGTAGTTAGAAGTTTGCACATAGAGATAAAAATATATTATTGATAAATGCTACTATTATATTTTTCTAAGTATAAATTGCTCTCAATTTATGTTTTTAATGGCCACCAGGAAATCAAAGTGATTTTAATAATTCTCAATTTCACACACCCATCAAGATGGAGAGCAAAATTCAGAGATGGCCCATGCCAAGCTGGAGGAGAAAGTAACACTTGTTCTTTATCATACCACTCTCTTTTCCCATTACCCTATCTCAGTCCTGGAGGTTCCCTCATGCAGTTCTCTGGCTGTCTTCCTCTTTACTCCTTCCAAAAATTTCTTGCCCTGTATCTCTTCCCTGCCAGGGTCAGATTACACCAGTTACTAACTTTCTTTCCACATAAGATGTAGAGTCTATTAATACTGAATTGGACTGGCATGCCTTTATTGAGTATAACAAAATGAAATGCAAGCAGTTTCCTAGACTGAAGGGACGATACAAGCCATTCAGACAGGACTCTATTTAGTGCTCAAATCTTTTGGCATAGCCTAGATTTTCCCCTATGCAGAGATTTCTTTCTGGTGTTAATTTATGTTTAATCAATAGATATTCAACCTTTGGAATTTGTGGTAAATCACAGAAAGTTAAAACAGTAGTTGGAAAAATAGTCAGATGTTTGCCATTCTTGTCACAGCACTAACAATTCTCTAGTCCTCAAATTAGCTACTTCTTTTTGTAACTTTTTGGGAATGAGTATTTGTCAAGATACAAAAATGATAACATTCACTGCATTAGTGTCAATTGGTTTTGTTTTACAGTAAAATTATTTTATCTTTTATCATGGAAAAATGAGGATAGTATTAAGAAAAAAATCTTCAGTGTTAGAATTATGCTCATATAATTATATGAAAAATCTAAGCACCATGTGTGATATTTAAAAACATGATTCAAAATAGAGTATTAAATTAAATATATCTATGCATTCGGTCAAAAGGTTCTTGTTTTGTTTTAAATTACCGAAAGGAAAATAGCAGCCTGAATTCCAAATCTAATATATGACAGAACTCAAATTTTCAGATTTGCAAGGTTAATCTGTGTTGTGTTATTGTCCTGACTTTTTTCTCCCTTTGATCACTGGTACATTACTTATTAGAAATTTCATTCATTTACATCATTCATTTTAAGAATAATAAAAATCAATATTTCTTTAGACATTTGGATTTAATAATTTACACTTAATTTCAAACATTTCTTTTTTTTTTAAGATTTTATTTATTTGACAGGGAAAGACACAGCAAGAGAGGCAACACAAGCAGGGGGAGCAGGAGATGGAGAAGCAGGCTTCCTGCAGAGCAGGGAGCCCGATGCGGGGCTTGATCCCAGGACCCCGTGATCATGACCTGAGCCAAAGGCGGACGCTTAACCACTGAGCCACCCAGGCGCCCCTCAAACATTTCTTAAAACAGTTCTGAGGAGGCTTATGATGTATGTTCATGAAGTTGGAAAAATACTTTACCTATGAGAATTTTATATTCCTTATATTTCTCTAGGGCTTTACTAGATTAGAGAAATTGGTAAAATCAATTCTACTTCTATATTGTTTTAAATTAAACCTCTTTAGCTTCACAGATTTTTTTAAAGGTAAATGAACATGGCTTGATGCTGGTTTTGGCCTGGTAATAATGCATGTTTGATGAATTTGTTCAATTGCAAATCTTAAGACTTCCTCTACCCTGAGCAATTTAGTTGTAGTATTGCCTTTTTCGTCAATTCTCCATCAGTACTTCCTTTCATGAAGAAATTCAGACACATCTTGGAACTCTGATTTATATTAATAAAGTAGGTCCTCTTGAATGTTGTATTTTGTCATTTAATTTTCTGTGTCCTGAAATATTTTGATATTTTATTTTCTATCTGAGGCATTTCATATTTTGTGGTACAAGTGTATTGTAATTGTCAAAATTTTATTATACACTAATGTTTTCACTGCATATTAATAATTGTTTAATTCAAACACAATCATTGCCTATTAAAAATATGCCCTTTCACATTTTAAAATCAGCAACATATGTTAAGTATTATTTAATATTTTGTGTTATTAGAGATATTCCATTTTTGGAATTGATATATTTTTATTCTTTACCTAAATGCTCTATATATTTGATGTAGACAACATTGCTTTATTGCCTTTTGAATGTTTTGGATATTTATGATTCTTCCTTCCATTTAACTTATTATTTATTAATATTATACTATATTTTATCTGTTTAAGATCATTTAAAAACAATTCCATGAAGTATGAGGAGAAAATATCTTTCAAATCCTAGTCATTCCTAAAATTCCTGTATCTTTCAAATCCTAGTCATTGTTAAAATTCCTGAATCAATAAGTCTTAAAACAAAAGCTTAGTTCTTGGGGCACCTGGGTGGCTCAGTCAGTTAAGCCTCTGCCTTCAGCTCAGGTCATGATCCTGGGGTCCTGGAATGGAGCCCCACGTCAGGCTTCCTGCTCAGTGGGGAGTCTGCTTCTCCCTCTCCCTCTGCCTCTGTTTCTCCCCCAGCTTGTGGGCTTGTGTGGTCTTTCTCTCTCTCCCTCACATAAATAAATAAAATCTAAAAAAAAAAAAAAAAGTTTAGTTCAATTTACTATAAATGCATAACCATTGTAAAATGCAAATAGTGCATTTAAATTAAAAAAAGCAAAACTTTCCTTTATTGACCCTATTCACAATTCCATTCTAGAATACTGATATATACTTAGAGTTAGAATATTGAATCTGCATGAGTTGCTTCTCATGAAAACTGATTGTTTCACTCCCTAGTTTACAGATACATTTTTCTCAAACTGCATGTTAATTTTAGAAATACCATAGTGGCAACAGACTTGAACTGTGATACTCTTAAGTATATTAGGCTGATGTTAATTACAATTTCTTGTTTTAAAATTTTTGTTAAATGTGAACACCACTGAGTAAATTATGCTTTTGAAGTGATTCTCAATTATATTCAATGTTATATTAATTTGATTTTGGACGCTAGGTGATTAAAACATAGAGACTTTGCCTAATCTAATTAGACGCTTGACACCCTTCTAAATAAAGCTAGGCCATAGAGTAAGAGTTCTTGAAAAATGGCACAAATATATTGAGAAGGGACAGACAAACAGATACATAGATAAGATTAGGGTAGAAAAATGAAGGGATCAATGTTGATACTTTAATGATAATCACTTTTTCTTCTTTTAATGTTCTTATTTTAGAAAAGAGGCTTTAATTGACATATTGCATCTGTAAGCTCATTCCATATTAATTTATTATTTTGTGTTTATCACTGAGGGGCTAGTTACTTTTAAAATCCTTCAATTTTGCTTTCTCTTGACTATTCAGAAACTTGTAATAAACAACTTTTAACTAGCTACACTAGGAAAAAGTTACTAATACAACAAGCATACTGAATAGCATATATAGTAAGATGAAAACAAGTAGTAGTTACCACAGAACAAAGGCAGACTTGCCCTAGAAATTCAAGACAAAATCATGTATCAATTAGTGATGCATGAATGATGCTCCTCAGGAGAAAGGTATCACTTCCAATGACTTAGTTTTAGAAGCACATAAAATAGAGCAGAAACAAAATGAAACATTGATTGATTATAGCATTATTAAATATTTAAACAAGTAAAAAAGGTACATATTAGAAAACATAGAGTGAATTTATTTCATAGTAATATCAAAGATAAACTTTATTTCATATACCACTTTTGAAACTATCTTCGAAAATATGAATGAGTACAATCAGCTCTTGGCTGATATCTTTGTCAAATGTCAGGTTATTAATAGCATGTGCTTTAATCTTCAGTTGCTAAATGTCCAAGAGTTTAAAATTTAATATTTTTGCATAAATAATATTTTGCTATTTAAAAGTTATTTATTGGATTTGGAATGATGAAAAAACTGTAATTCATTGTAAAGTATTTTATTATAACATGTTATGCCCATAATAAAAAGGCTCAGGGATTGGCACCAGGAGAGTTAAGGATTAGTAAAACACAATCACTTCTTACATATAGAAATATTAATCAAGTAATAAATACATATTGGTACACTTAGACCATGATAAACATGATTGCCCAAACAGAGGAGTGTATGTTTCTAGCTGGGAGAAATCTGGCAAGTCCCCATGGAAGTTATGATATTTGAGCTACATTACTGATACATTCTGTTGCCTTATTTTCATCCAGGGCATACCCTGATTAAGAATTACAAATATTTTTTTACACTCATGTTACACACGATTAGTGTTCATGATAATATAGGTAGGGATCAAGCACCAACACACGAATAGACAGCCCTTGGGACATATTATATTAAAGTTTTAATCAACCTCAAGGAATAATGTAACCTTGAAATCAGTGACTCTTATTAGAACCTGTAAAATTTCCTTTTCTGTAATGTTTCTACACCATTTTCCTGAACTTAATGGTAGACCAATCTCACCTAATGTTCCATTAAGACCTTTTCATTACGAATTAAATAGATTCATATTAGAAGCTTGCTTTCTGACCTTTAGAAAGAACTCATCATTGGATTTAATAGTTGTCCTCAGCAATACAGCTTCTCTACCATCAACAAACAAAACAAATGAAAAACCCAGACTCCCCACATTCTGCTTTTTCCTGAACCCCAGCATCCTCTGAGTCCCTCTCTGAGAACTTTTATTATTAACCATGTCTCTTCGCATAGTTGGTTGTTTACCTTGCTTCTGTCTATAGTTCAGTCTTATGCTCCACCTATAGATAAATCTGAAAATGGCATTTTTGTCATATGTTCTACAAAATTAATTGAACACATGTAAATAAAATCCAACTTATTTTGGTAATTCAAATTGGTAAGTTCTGCCAATATTTAACTATTGCTTATTAAATAATTTTAACTGATGAAAAATTAATCTTATTTTATACAAATTCAGCACATTTAAATCTGTCAGGGAATTCCATGGATATCTAAAGGGTTATAAAGTTCCTGAATCATTTAAAGATACGTTACATTACTTTCAGATATTTTTTAACTCAGATAAAAAAATATAAATTGACAGGAAAATAAGCATTCTTTATGCCAATATTTCATATATGTACTTAATTCAAAAGAGCAGGTGTCTGTGCGTGTGTGTGTGTGTCTGACATTATATAAGCAATTATTGAAAAACATTATATGAAAAAGAAAAATCATTTTTTATATATACTTCTCATGTTGTTGCTATTGTGACACTTAAGCATATAGTAAATATACTGTTAAAATATTTTACATTTTTAAATAAAGCATTTGGAAACATGCATACTTTATATTTTATTTTATTAATCAGGATACAATATTTTAAAGGTACATCTTACTAAAAGATATTTACAAATGTACTCCCTCATTTCTTAACTCTAATATTTGCATTGGTTTTGTAGAAATGCTAACTTCAGCTAAAATTCGAAAGTAAAATGGAGGTTCCTCAAAAAGTTAAAACTAGAAGTACCCTATAATCCAGGAATCCCACTACTGGAGATACCCAAAGAATAAAAAAAACACTCATTCAAAGTGATACATGCATCCTGATGTTTATAGCAGCATTATCTACAATAGCCAAGATATAGAAGCAGCGCATGTGTCCATCAACTGGTGAATACTAAAGAAGAAGTGTTTTATATATACAGTGGAATATTATTCAGAATGAAATCTCGCCATTTGTAATGATGCGGATGGAGCTAGAGATTATGATGCTATGGGAAATAAGTCAGAGAAAGACAAATACCACATGATTTCACTCATATGTGGAATTTAAGAGACGAAAGAGATGAACGCAGGGTAAAAAGAGAGGAGAAGGGATAACTTCGACACAGCTTCTGTGGAGATTTCAATAGCACAGATTGGAAAAGTTAGATATTGCATGAGATATTGAATAAAACAAGTTCTAAGAAGGAAAAACAAAATTATTTCCAGTAACTCTTACATTTTTATATATTTCAGTGTTACATTTAATTGGAAAATCACCATGAGAGTAATCCCTTAGTGACTAGTAGCACAAAGAGATAACGTCATTTAACAATTCTGAGAAAATGAAATTTTACAGAAACATATGACTTTCTTCTTTCACTACTTCTTCCATTTCACATTAAATAAAACAAGTTCAAATTATATAATTCACACACAATGATTTAATCTTGTTAATTAGTTAGGCCAAGAATTTTATTCTATAAAGTAGTGTTGTAAGTAATATTAGATAGAAAGACATTTTTTTATTCTTTCTTAAATGTGCTTTTCTTGCCTAACAGTGCCAATATCTTACTCTTTTGTCTGTGTTCTAACAGTGGTATGAATGAAATAAGCATCATTATTGCCTTGTAAAATTAGTTAAGAGATATTATTGTTTACAACATGACGGAAAGAGCCTTTGGGATTTCTTGATACCATTGGTTTGTTTGCATGTTCACTTTTTACTGTGCTGTCTACTTGAAATAGTTTTGTTTTTCTGGGGAATTTTTAGTGGTATATGGAAAACTGAGGAAAATAAATTTCAGTAAAAAACATAGGCATCTACCTGCATCGGGCTCTCTGCTCAGCCAGGAGCCTGCTTCTTCCTCTCCCACTCCCCCTGCTTGTGTTCCCTCCCTAGCTGCCTCTCTCTCTGTGTCAAATAAATAAATAAAATCTTAAAAACAAAACAAAACAAAACAAAACACACAGGCAGTTAAAACTAATTATAAAATAGTCTCATCTCCTACTTTTGTGCTGTTACTACAGCCAAACTGATTATTTCATGATCCACTGAATTGTCCTTGCACCTTCCCTACTTTGGGTCATGTTGTTTTTGCCCTTATGATATTCCTCTTGGAGGAGCTTGTCTCTTTTTCTGCATCTTCCCCTACTGAATAAGATATGTCAAATGCCATGTTCATGAAGACTTTATAAAAACTGTTTTTTTTAATTTTCTGAAATTGTATAGCTTTCGCCCCATATTTCTCACCATTCATTATCATATGATAATTCTCTAATGTTCAAGTAGGCCAACTAATTATTAACTCACATCGTGTTTTTTTTTTTTCCCCCCACCAGCCTAGTTTTTTATAGGCACTAGCAATAGGAGAATTTTAAATCAGTCCTTAAAACTCCACAATTTCTTCATATTCTTTAACTACTCACTTACTTCATACTATATGGAAAAAATAAAAACCATCAAAATGGAACCCCCCCTTAGATCGGCAAATCCACCTGCATCCACACATTTTCTTATCCATGCTTCTTATGCTTCTACTTTAACTAATTTTATTCTTCATAAATTTCAATCAACTTATTAAAGAATAATTTTGCCTTTTTATCCCATTATATTCTCTTAAAATTCTTTTTACCTATCTCCAAGCAATATCTGATTATCAGTAACATTTTTAATACTGTAGAAATCTTATAAAATAAGAATTAAAAACACAAAAAAGAAAGTAAAATAAGCCAATGACAACTAAGTATTCTGAACATTTGTCGATCTAATTTTCCAGTCCATTTTCTACATAGTCAGAAAAATAGGCAAAATGTTTTTGATTGAATTATTAATACATCATGAAAACTTTCTATATGTTGATTAAAAACAAAAACAATAATACTACAAACAGGCTCTAAATGGATTTCTTTATGCTAAGACCCACATCACCAAACTGACATAACTTAACTACAGTTTCATCTTTCCCAGAAATGGAATATTAAACCAGTCAGTCAAGAATCTCCTGATCAGCATTAATTAATTTATTTTTTTAAAGATTTTATTTATTTATTTGAGAGAGAGAATGAGAGAGAGCACATGAGAGGGGGGAGGGTCAGAGGGAGAAGCAGACTCCCCGCTGAGCAGGGAGCCTGATGCGGGACTCGATCCCAGGACTCCAGGATCATGACCTGAGCCGAAGGCAGTTGCTTAACCAACTGAGCCACCCAGGCGCCCATCAGCATTAGTTTAGTTAGGTAATCTGCCTGATAGACCCTTGTCAACCCCTAAAGGAAAATAGTCCCGTAATAATCAACCTGCTTTTTGTCAGTATAACTTCCTTGTTTCCTCTTTCTTCTACCTATAAAAGTTGTTCATTTTGTACAGTTCTTTGGAACTCTTTTTTATCTGCTAGATTGGATGCTGCCTGATTCAAATTGATTTTTGCTCAAAAAAGTCCTATATTCTATATTATGCCTCACTTTATCTTGTAGCAGTATCTGGTTATTTTCTGGATGTGATCTCCAAAATATCCTCACAGCAACCTGTACACTGGGTTTGACCACACAACTGATCACCATAGTCCAGTCAAGTTGGTACATCAAATTCATCATCACGGCCCCTGATAGATTTCCTCTTCTACTTCTATATATCTTTTTCATTGGTTCTGTTGCCTATTTTTTTCTCTTTAACACTTACCAATTAGTTCCTATTTCTTCTCTTTACCCTAATTGTTATCTCTATAAAAATCTTCTACTCACATTATTTCAAGTATTACAATGCAAATAGCTCACACATTTGTTTTTCCAACTATAATTGGTCCCTTAAACTCCATATGAACATATATTCAACCAAATATTGAAAAGATATATGTATATCTTCCACAAATTCTCATTAAGATACATAGTTATGGATTATGTAAAATCCTATTATTTCAGGGGCATCTGGGTGGCTCAGTCGGTTGAGTGTCCCACTCTTGATTTCGGCTAAGGTTATGATCTCAAGGTCATAGAATTGAGCCTCGTGTCAGGCTCCCTAGTCAGCATGGAGTCTGCTTGAGATTCTCTTTCTCTGTCTCCCACTGTCCCTCTCCCTACTTGTGCACATGTTATCTCTCTCTCTCTCAATAAGTAATTTTTTTAATTCCTATTATTTTAAAGCCATATCCTACTGCTTTTCCTGGTTCTAGTAACTGAAGAGATAAATTTGAAAATGTTATTCTTTACATAAAATCTTTCAATTTTCTATTATCTTTAGAATAATGAATTGGTGATTAAAAACTCTTTACTACCTCAGTCTATTTTCAGTTACATCTCCAGAGCTTTCTATAAGGAACTTCAATCCCAGAATTTACTATGTAATACCCAGGCTACTTGCTATGTTACTTACTGAAAAAATATTATTGAGCAAATACCAATTGTTAGTCACTTTATGGTTCCCCTACCTTCTTGCCCATCAATTGGTTTAGTCACACAATATAATACACAACCTGTTCTCAAACAGAAACAAAGACCAACTAAAGATCAGTATATACTAAAATCTATAATATTTAGATATATTTAGAGATATTTTATGTTAGATAATATGTAGTCATCAATAATGAAGAAGCTATGACTAAAGTCTATTCTTTTCTATTTTTTTTTTTTTCTCTTTTGGTATAAAATGTTGGTCTGAGAAATGCCAGTCTGAGACTTAGGGAGGCAGACAATAACAAAATGTTTAGCTTACATGTCACACAAATTAATGCCTTTATGTCCCCTTTTGAACATGAAATAAATTATACTCTGAGTTCATCCACATGGGATCCCACCCATTGAGTTAATTAGGATTAACTAATTCTCAAAGATCACAGGCCACAAGTCAGATGAGTAAAATGCATTTTAAACAGTTGTGTCAGAAAATCTTCACCATGTTTGTTAAATTAAGATTTTCAAATTAATTAACTGAGTAAAGAAATATAACAGAGTAAAAAAGTACAAAGAAGAGAAAAAGCTAATATATACCAACTTTAAGGAGGATGTCCTTGAAAATATAAAGTTATCCTGTAAAATATGTTTGTCAGTCATTAACTGAGTGGAATGCTTTATAATATTTCTTGCCCAAACTGTAGTTAAGAAAATATGTATCTAGGTTTACCTTAATTATTGGTTTTTATTTTTGCATATTTAGAATCCCTGTCAAATATTTTTTAATGTTGAAGTTAATTTAAATATCTTCAACTTAATAATAATACACTGATAAGGATGAAAGGAAAAGGCTCTTTCAAAATTAAACTGAAACGGCATTTTAACAGATTTTTGTACAGGGAAAACCTCTAACATACTGTGTGTTTCTCTTATATATTTAATCTTTTGCTCCCTTAATTTTGATCTGTATTTGATAATCAGAGAATAAATAAACAAAATGGAAAATACCTTAATTCTAATTTAAATAAGAGATTTGAATTAAAATTACATAATATAAAGGATGTGAGGGCGATCTGGCTGCGACATCTGTCACCCCATGATCACCAGGGTTGATTCGGCTGATCTGGCTGGCTAGGTGGGTGTCCCCTTTCTCCCTCATGGCTCCATGTGCGTCCCTCCAGAAGCTACGCGCTGAGTAGAAGAGGACGATCCTCCCAGATAGAGGAGGACCATTCTTCGGTCAAGGGTATAGGAGTAGCTGCATTCCCATGCTAGAACCTCCATACGAGCTCTCAAGGTCCATTTGTAGGAGAACGTAGGGTAGTCAAGCTTCCAAGACTCCAGACACATCCAAATGAGGTGCTGCATGTGGCAGTCCGCCTTTCTAATAAATAAATAAATAAATAAATAAATAAATAAATAAATAAATAAATAAAATTACATAATACATAATTATAATGTTGATTATGAGAGTAAGCAGCTAACTAAAGATCCTAATAAATACATGACACTGGTATCAGGAATGAGAAAATAAGGGAATATTTCACCCACTAATAAATGTATAACATTTTTTTTATCAATTTTTCCAAAAATTGTTCATTATAAAATCCATTCAGTTAATATTAGAATAAAAGTTATTGCTATTACAAGATTTTTTTAAAACCTCATTAAGGTAATTTGCCACAATGAAGTAATTAGCACAGAATTTATGCTAACTTCTTGGATTCTGTGATTTTTGGCAGTATGTTTAGAATGTGTAATTTGTTTTTATCTTTTATCTTTTCATTCAATAATATCTCATTAAATGTTCAATTTTAGGCCCTAATCTCTCTAGTAGGATGTCAAGCTATTCAAGTTCTTGTTGCTATACACCCTAACACCTCTATCTCACTTGTAGGAAGGAGGTAAGATGATATGAATGCGTTTAGGAAATAATATTTAATACTGGTCATAACTGGAAGGAACATAGTTTATTGAGATTTTTCTCACACCTCTTTTCTTTGGTTCTGTTAGGATTCCTTTGTATTAGTCTCATTTGCTTTCATATCTCTATGGTAATATGAGCTTTGGTCATTCATCCTTTTATTAAGGAACCTAAATGAGAAACGGGTGTAGCAGAAAGAAGTGGCACAGAGTTAAGACACTAAGCAAAAAGAGTCCTAATACTCCTTATGGTGGTGGGCAGCAGAACCAGAATATGCATAAGGTTTAAAGCAATACAATAATGTATATATGAGTGTGTTCTTCATTTGTATTTATCAAGTGGCCAAGTATACAATACATGTATTGAAACAGATTATCCCAATTCTGGAGAATTAGATATAAAGGCTAATAAAATATTATGTTCCCCCCCCAAAATTCCAAATACTTTGCCAAATAAAATCATATTCAATTTTAGCCATGAAATCATTAATTATACTTGTCAATTTGCGTGTCATTAGAGTTTGGCATTTGAGTTTGTTCTATTACTACTTACCTACTTCCAGTTGAAAAAAAATTAAAAACAAACCAACCCTAAATTTGAAGTATTTAGCCAAATAATTAATACTTACAAAGTGATTATAGTTCAGACTCAAACTTACTAGGCAAAGAGTTATATTATTGTTTATTTCTTCCTTGTTAAGCATCTATTCCCATCTTGGACACAGAGCTATTCAGTGACTAATTTAAATTGGTTGGAATATTTATATGATGCACACTTTAAACTATGCTTCCCCTTCTTTAATTTGTAAATACAATGAAATAGCTGTCAAGTATATGCTTAGTCTGTAATTGACTAGCGCAAAGAGGACAATCTTATGATTGTCTTTTGGAAAATATATGAACATTTTTATAGTACAAATAAATGGTATAATATAATCATTGGGAATTGCTTGCTGCAGAAGGAATGTTATTTCTTTCTTTTTTTTAGGAATATTATTTCTTTTAAAAGATGATTTTATATCTTTCATCACCAAAATGGTATGAGATAGAAAAGAGAATGAGCAATTTAGGTAGATTTATTTGCTTTATGGTTGAACTAGCTTGATGTATTTTCAGTGACACGGGGCAGTAAATGAAAAATTTAGATACTTTATTTCAAAACATCCTTTTTTTTGTTTGTTTTGTTTTGTTTCCTCCTGGGAATATTTGCAAGTGTACTATATTGATTACATCTTCCTAGAGAGTATAAAGACAGATTCACAGGGACTTAGTTTTCTTTATGATAGAATCTACCTGACACTCTTTTTGGAATGAAGTAGTTTATAATCTAACTCTGACTTGTTTTTTTTTGTTAAAGCATTAATATTATAGGAGGTCCCAATGTTGAGGATTCTTTTAAAATCTTGTGTTTTCTCACCTTTTTATAAGGTGAATAAAAAGTACTTTCTACTAGACAGAAAAATGAATAAAGTTGTTCTCTTTAGACTTGGTACAAAAAAGTCAAAATACTTTGCCTTAGTAAATCAGTAACAACACATATATTTTTTTTAAACATCATGCTGTATCCTAGAAAACATCTCTTAACCTTGTTTGGTCTTGGGTGAGCCTCTTAGAGCAAACACAATGTGATTCTTCTTTACAGTTCCGTTCTCGGCCTAGAAGCACCTTTTATGCTTCTTCGATTGTAATTTCTCTATCCGTTCTCCTTTTATTTCTTCCTGTCTCCTTCAAAACAATTTCATCAGTCATCTGCCCACCAGCCCTCCCTTATATTTGTATTGTCTTGTTTTCTACCATTTCTATTAGTTTTGCCCCCAAAATGTCATGTTTTCATTCTTGAACTATTTTTTTTTTTAAGATTTTATTTATTTGACAGAGAAATAGACAGAAGAGCACAAGCAGAGGGAATGGCAGAGGGAGAGGGAGAAGCAGGCTCTGCACTGAGCAGGGAGCCCAATGCGGGACTCGATCCCAGGACCCTGAGATCATGACTTGAGCCGAAGGCAGACGCTTAACCATCTGAGCTACGCAGGCGCCCCCTTGAACTAATTTTTAAACTCATACACACCTCAAGTTACATTTTTATTCAAACTAGTCATTTGCTTTAATTGCTTAACTCCTTAAAAAAATGGCCACACACTCTATTTTTTCCCATTTTAATCATAATTCCTTGTAATATGTTTCTGAATCGACTATGCTTATAAAGTTACACTGTTTTAGCTTTATGCATCTCATAAATCCCTCATTTTCCTTCACTTCTTCACAGTATTTAAAAGTGAAAAAATCAATTACATCTTCAATTTTTATTCTTTTATTTTGGACATCCTTAAGAATAGACACTTCTAGATTATAGATGATCCTCAATCCTTAGCTGTGTTCCTCCCACCCACCTTGCTGGAGGAGAGGTCGGTGGTGGTATGGGTTAACGGTTTATGGGCATTAAGGAGGGCACTTGCTGGGATGAGCACTGGGTGTTATATGTAAGTGATGAATCACTAAATTCTTCTCCTGAAACCAATACTACACCATATGTTAACTAACTTGAATTTAAGTTAAAAAAAAAAAAAGAAAAAAAAAACTGTTTTGATCTTTTAAAGTGAAAAGATAGAGATGAATTTGAGAAAAGAAAAAAAAATAAATGGAAAGTAACCATTGTACAGTATTAATAAAGAAATTAAGGTAAAAGGAAAGTATGTTAAATATATCAAAGCCAAAGAGTTTTAGGATTTAGATTCCAATTGGTTAAACGGTAGGTTTTTGTTTTTAGTTTTGAAGATTTTATTTATTTATTTGACAGAGAGGCAGAGAGAGCACAAGTAGACAGAGCGTCAGGCAGAAGGAGGCTCTCCGCTGAATGCAGAGCCCCATGCAGGGCTTGATCCCAGGACCCTGGGATCATGACCTGAGCCGAAGGCAGACGCGTAACCAACTGAACCACCCAGGTGCCCCGTAAGCAGTAGGTTTTATTTCTGTTTGATAAATCACAACACATACCATCAGTAGAAGAAGAATAAAGCACCTAAATTAATTAAAATGACCTGCTCATATATTAGATGTTTACATAGATAATATCCAAATCATTTATCCTCCATCACACCACACTGGAAATAAACAAAAGGATGACATATCTATCCATTCTGAGATAAAAACCCTTACCACTTATTTAAAACATACTTACAAATCTGCGCGTGCTGGCTGGATATTTGCTTTAGTACCTATTTTCACACTATGATTTTTCAGCCAATAGAAGTTTATATGAGAGTGATGTCTAATTATTAATTATTGATAGAATTTTGCAATCTTATTTGTTGTTCACTATAAAATATGCAATATAAGTTTTAAGTATTGAGTTTAAGGTATTATTGAACATCTCCACACGTACATTTTTAATATACAAGTTTCAAATTAAATAGAAATTGAGGGACATCAGGTTAAGGTGATATATTAGACTTTACTTTAAAATGTCTTCTCATTTTGAAATAGATACCATGTTGAACCCAAATTTTCAAGAGATTACCCTACTGGATGCAATCTCAGTGTGCACTGAAGAACAAAAACTCAGGCTGGAGAGTGGAACTGAACTCTCGTCTGGCATCAGTGGAGTAGTGGGGAGATTGCTGGAGCATAAGGCTCATCCCTGAAATCTAGTTACTAAGGTGAGGTGAAGTCTTCTTCTTTCACACAAAAAAGTCAAAGAAACATCTCCTCAATAACTAGAGGCCTGGGAATTACGACTTTGTAAAGTGGGAAGAAAAAGGCACAAGGACAGAATGTGGTAGATAAGAACTAGGTTACATCTACCACTGGCTTATAATTGAAGTGATAAGCTATCTAATATTGCTGAGGAGAAGGAATCATAACACATCGTTATAACATGTGTGTCTGGACTGGGTGTAAGGGCAAGCAATGGAGTCAAATTAACAACTGAGAAACCAATAAAACAAAATGAAGTTTCAAAACATATACATGTGTAAGTTTTACACATACACACATAGCAGAGAATAGAGTATTCCTATCTACAGTGCTAAATATGATAGAGATCACTTACATTTTATGCAAATTACTGATATTGCAATTAATATTACTAAGCATTGCAAAAAAAAAAAAGAAAAAAATATATATGACTGAATGCTTGGAATGCAACTGACGGTAGAAGCTGACCATGGGTGATCCAAATGGTAGGGTTATAAGTAATTTAAAATACCTGTAATTAATATGTTCAATAAAATAGAGAAAAGATGGACAAAATAGATAATGAGATGGATAACATCAACCAAGAATTAGATTGGAAAAATAATCAAGTTCATTCTAGAAATGAAAATAAATATATTTTTAAATGTTTTATTTATTTATTTGACAGAGCAGGGATTCCCAATGCGGGGCTCGATCCCAGGACCCCAGGACCCCAGGACCATGACCTGAGTCGAAAGCAGACGCTTAACGACTGAGCCACCCAGGTGCCCCATGAAAATAAATATGTTAACTAAAATAAGAATTTGAAAAAAGTGTTTTACAGTAGGTTCCATATAGCACAAGATCACAGAGTTGAACAGGAAGACAAACTAGAAGCAGAGTAGAAAAAATATTTTTTTAAAAGTGTAGAACAGAACATAAGAAACCGAGGAGATGCCAAGCAGTCAAGCAATCTCCAAGCAATAGTGACTACATGACTGCTAGGTTGTTTTGTTACAATTCCGTAGATTCAGCCACTGAGGCAACAATAAGCCCATATGTATTTATATAGTTTATTACTTAAATGGATAACACAGACAAGATCAGCATGTTACCAGCACCTCTTGTCCCTTGTTCCATAAAATGACCTAAGTGGTGGTGGGGGGTGGGGGCAGATGACAGATGGCACAAGCAGTGGGCTGCTCTGTAACAGGATAGATTCTAACCTTCAAGTGACTTTATAGTCTCCATTTATACCCAAAAGTTTACAAAATGTAAAAACCCAATGCCTCACTGGAACGATGAAAGTAGATGTTTAACTGCCCTGTGGCAGCCTCCTTCAAGTTCAGGAAACTTCTGAAAATCAGCAAACAGTTGAGAAATGGCCTTGTGGTAGCTCTTCACAAAGCTGCCTATATTCCTATATTCCAGGAGATGATCACATGGTGTTCTGCCCAAACTTGGGTCAGACTGTGCTTGAGCCTTCCTTCTGTGTTTAGTGTGGGCACGAAGAGTTTCCAGGAAGCCATGATGAAGATATCCCCATTCAGTACACAGAAAAAGTTCTTACATACCTGCAAATGGAGCTCCAGAGAGAGAGGATAGGAATAATAAGGACGAAGAAGCAATACTGCATATGCAATTAATGAAAACTTCCCCAAACTGTTGTAAGTCATCAATCAATGACCAAAGAAACTCTATGAATCCCAAAGAGGAAAAGACACAGAGGAAAGCACAACTAGGCTTATTATAGTTAAATTGATGCAAACCAAGTAGGAAGAGAAAATATTAAGAGCAGCTAGAGGAAGATATGAGTTCCCTTCAGAAAGCACCAGTAACACTGGCTGCAAACTTCATAAAACAATGCCAGTCAGAAGACAATTGGCTGCCATAGTGTTAGAAGACAGTGACGGTGTGAGAAACAAACTGAGAGTTCTGGATGGGAGGGGGGTGGGGCATGTGTTAGCCTGGTGATGGGTATTGGAGAGGACACGTTCTGCATGGAGCACTGGGTGTTGTACACAGACAATGAATCATGGAATCATCAAAAACTAATGATGTAATGCATGGTGATTAACATAACAATAAAAATTAAAAAAACACCTCATTTGAAAAGAAAAAAAAGAAGACAGTGATGGCCACTGTAGAGTTCTATAACAGATAAAAAGATGATATAAATTTTAATACAATAAATATACAGAGAATATCTGCACTAAAAATTTTATTTGAAACCCAATGGGAATTTTTCAGGCAGAAGAAAAATGATACCACAAAGAAACACAGAAATACGGGAAGGAACAAAAAGCAATGAAAGGATAAATACATGGGCCGTGATGTCGACTATACATTACATTGCACCTTATGTTGATGATAATGCAGTATATTTAGAATCAAAATGCACAATAACAATAATACAGCAGGCTACCCAAAGTTCTAGTGTTTTTAGGAAAGCAGCAAAGTAGTACTTATACTACTGTAGTGTGTCAAAAGCATATAATAAGCAAGGTAGCCACCTAAATAATAGAAACTATGTGTAATTAAGATAGTTATTAAGGAAAGATGGAATAACAAAAATGAGTAGGTAATTATAAATCAGAACGTATAAAAGAAAAAATGAAAGATCTGGCATAACTGAATTATAGGAAAAATATGTCCATTCTAAATTCTGGAGATACATTAATACATATTGGAATAAAAATAAGGCTCAGTTGACAGCATAAATCCTCTAGTGGATAGCGTAAAGGAAAACATTTTCAAAATGGAAAATAGATTAAAAATGATACACTGAGAAATAATGAATAAATGAGTGAAAGAGGTAATAAAAAGACTTTGTTGAATATACAGCAGTTGCAAAATACTAAAATGAGGGATTTGGCACAGGGATAGTATTTGATTATCTAATATTTAAGAACCATTCAAAACTGAAAAAAATGTATGTGTCCCTAGGTTAAAAAATATGTGTTTATATGTATGTATGTGTGTGTGCTTATTTTATTAGAAAGTATAAATAAATATGAACCTTTTTTGCTGTCATGTAATATTTGAAACTTCACCATATGAATTAAAAGTAAAATAGAATATAGTATCTACTAAAGAGAAAAGACATATTGCTTAAAATGAATGAATGTTTTCATAAACATCAATAAAAACTAGTAGAAATAAAATAAAGCGTATTCAACATGGAGAAGATAAAATAACATATTATTAGCACAATAAAAAAAGTTGCCATTTGTTCTTTTCAGATCCCATTGACTATAATTTCACAGATATTAAATATATAAAATATATTAGAATCAATTTGATATTTAAAATGTATACAGTATGTTTATAGCAAGCATTTGTAGGTTTACAATTGTGAAATAATAATATAAAAACATGTACATGAGTGATATCTGTCAAACTGGAGATTTTTGGTCTTCCCTAACAGATAGAGGTGAAAAATACTTGAAATATGTCTGACAGACATACCAGAGAGAAAGATTCAAATGTATCTCTCATCATTTTTGATAGATGCAATTAAAACAAAGTATTAGTATTTGACACTATCTCATTCCCTGAGCTTTTCTGTCTGTTATAAATAGTTCACAATAAAAAAAAAATAAATAAATGGGGCGCCTGGGTGGCTCAGTTGGTTAAGCGACTGCCTTCGGCTCAGGTCATGATCCTGGAGTCCCGGGATCGAGTCCCGCATCGGGCTCCCTGCTGGGCAGGGAGTCTGCTTCTCCCTCTGGCCCTCCCCCCTCTCATGCTCTCTCTATCTCATTCTCTCTCTCAAATAAATAAATAAAATCTTTAAAAAAATAAAAAAATAAATGAACGATATTTCTATAGAATTTAAGATTTTTCCTATTTATTGTAAAGTATATCATTAATTTAGTAACACAGAGTTGAAACATTTCATAGTAAGTATGCGCACTGAATGCTTGATATTCCAATTTCAGAAAGACTAAAGTACAAAAAATATATATATTCAAAGTCTTAGAAATATATTAGTTACTAACTTGACTGCATTTACACTAGTCTCAGTGGATAAGGGCTTTTTTGCTTAATAGGAATTAAAGAATAATCTACTGCTTTTCACGTGGAGGTGTTTTCCATGGTCTGCTCCCTGAGGATTATTTATTTGTTTCACTATTATGCCAGCCATCTCTGCAGGAATAATTTCTATCTTATGTCCCAATAATAGCTTATATTTGTAAAATGTAATCAACGTCCTACCTCCTCATTTTGTTGTATGAATCAAAAAGCTTAGCATTCTTAATTCAATTCTGGAATTTGCTTATCTTAGTAAAGAAAAAAAAATCAATCATTGAACAACTCTGTGGAGTCACCTATGGTTTTACGGGTAAACATTATTAACTAAGAAATGATTCCACAAATGAACCAACAGACAGGGGGAGTCCTTGACCTATTAAACACAGCTATGGGATTCCTCAGATAATATATTCCATTGGTAGCAGCCCCAGGTAAATTCAAGAGACTAATTCGGTTCCTCTTCAAATTGCATTCAATCAGTGACTCAGTCCATTTGGAGAATCAATATCGACAACTGTCATCTTTGAAGAACCACATTATTCAGCAAAACCTAATTATCATAAATACTTGCTCTATTACAACAGCTCTTCACTATTGTGTTAAAATTATGAAATAAGATTGCCTTGATATTTGTAGTGTGTGAATCTGTAACAGCAGCAGGAAATTAGCTTTCTGTACCATAATATGCTATTACTTTTTGTATTGTGATTCTTTCTCTAGTTTGGAGATTTGATTGTTCAAAATTAATCTGGAGGTATACCAATCATCAACTCTGTTAATTTTCTGAAATTCATGGAACAGTGATGGGAGAGTATGAAAATCTCCTCACTGATCTCGAAAAATACTGAGAAACAGCTACAAATTAAAAACTATTTTAAAGGAAAATTACATACCCAGCTATTTATAAGATAAATACTGATAACACCAAATGGAATAAACTTGCATGAAAGAACTGAATAAACTAGAAAACAGAACTTGTATGAAATAAAAATAATTGATTACTATTGTAAATATCCTCCGCATATATTTTTAGCTGCGAACATTTCAACAGACTGCCCGATATTGTTGACTCTAGTAACTATGCTCAGGGTGGATCAAAGGAGTTCTAGATTCTCTGAAGCACATAGGAGTTATAGTCTGACAATGGCTTTGCTTCAACGTAGTTAGTGTGTTATAGAGATTGATTCTGAACTGAGAAAACTTTCTACCAGTGCCCTGGAGATTGCTAGTGACAAAGCACAGCCTGACTGGAGAATTCATTATATTTTACATAAAGAGTACAACAGAGAAACAGCATAGTAGCTGAAGAAGGACTTCGGATCAAAAGAGAATTGGCATTATGGCTGTTGCTGTGTTTTTGTTTGATATTTATTTATCTTATATGACCTATTAGTATGCTGATGCGAATGATCCCAAAGCACAGAAGAAACCTGATCCAGGGGAGAAAGGCAATATGTAGTAAAAGATTGACCTTGACCAAGGAAAGGTTTGGCCCTTTGTCCCCAGCTACTGGAAGGGAACCACTCTGCCTATGGAATATCCTGCCCAACAGGACTGTTTTTGCTTACTTGGGGACCTTGGGCCATGCCAGGTAATCTATTCTAATAATGTGATTTATAGTGGAAGCTTGGGCCACATGATATTAGCATAACCTCTGTAGGGACTGAAGAGTAAGATCAGCCATGTGGGCAAATGGCTATATCTATATATTTTTAAGAAATATTTCCTTTTTTTAATGTTTTTTAATTTTTTTTTAAGATTTTATTTATTTATTTGACAGAGAGAGACCAGCGAGAGAGGGAACACAGGGGGGGGGGTGGGGGAGAGGGAGAAGCAGACTCCCTGCAGAGCAGGGAGCCCGATGCGGGGCTAGATCCCAGGACGCTGGGATCATGACCTGAGCCGAAGGCAGACGCTTAACGACTGAGCCACCCAGGCACCCCGAGAAATATTTCCTTTTTTTTAAAAAGATTTTTTATTTATTCATTTGAGACACAGAGATACAGAGAGAGAGAGAGAGCATGAGCAGGGGGAGAGCAGAGGGACAGGGAGAAGCAGGCTCCCCACTGAGCCAGGAGCCCGATGTGGGGCTCGATCCCAGGACCCTGAGATCATGACCTGAGCCAAAGGCAGACGCCTAACCATCTGAGCCACCCAGGCGCCCCAGAAGTATTTTCTTAAGATATAATTCTTTACCTCTAATTATTTTTCATAATTTTTATAATAAAACTGAGCATAGTGTTCTCATCTTTCTTTTTTAGCAAAATAAATTGAATGAATTCACCGTTGTCCATTTTGAAAAAAAATGAATAAAAGATTTAAGAAAAAAAAAGAATTTTTTAACCCAATATTTTCTCTCACCTCTTTCATCTTAATTAACTCTGTGTTTATTGAAATAATCAAACATCTAGCTATTTGTGGAAGCTCTGGGGGAAAAATTTTTCTTCCATGTACAACATGTTGGGCCATTTTGTGATATTCTAGCTTTTAAAAACATTGAAATTAGGGGCGCCTGGGCGGCTCAGAAGGTTAAACATCTGCCTTCGGCTCAGGTAACAATCCCAGAGTCCTGGGATGGAGCCCCGCATCAGGCTCCCTGCTTGGCAGTGAGCCTGCTTCTCCCTCACCCTCTCCTGTTCCCCCTGCTTGTGCTCTCTTGCTCTCTCTGTCAAATAAATAAATACAATCTTAAAAACAAACAAACAAAACAAAACAAAAAAACAACAACAAAAAAACATTGGAATTATATAAACGATACAATCAAAGAAAATCATCAACGAATCTTAGATATGATACCCATGCTCAAAACATTTTACGGTAGTGATTTTAAAAGGTTTTTGCATCCTCCCTTATGCACATTGTTAGGAAGAGCTACTGGACCATCTTTTACATGACTTACCCTAAGACATACCGCTTTTATAAAGAGACAGGATTTAAAGTCTGCATTGCTTCTCTGTGGGTGGACTAACTACATTCCAACACTTGGTTAGGCATCCTGTTTTTCTGGTAGTTGATGCAGTTAACATGTAGTGATAATTAAAATGCAAAAGTAAGCAGATGAGTATCTGTGCTGAGTCCCAGTCAAGAAGATAATGAAAGATAAAGAAAAAAATTTGCTATGTCTACCTGAATTATCTCCACTTCACTTTGAGCCTAATTTTATTTTTGTGTCTTGGGCTATACAGATGAAAAACAACAGCAAAACTTTTAAAATGTGTTAAAATTATTTCTCCTCCTTCACAGAATTCTTCATATAAAAATATTTCCTTAAGTCAATCAATTCCAGCTTCTGTATTTCTCAAAAGAAAAGAAATACCCTTGGGGCGCCTGGGTGGCTTAGTGGGTTAAGCATCTGCCTTAGGCTCAGGTCATGATCCCAGGGTCCTGGGATCGAGCCCCGCATCGGGCTCCCTGCTCAGCACAGGAGCCTGCCTCTCCCTCTCCCACTCCCCGCTGCTTGTGTGCTCTCTCTCTCTCTCTCCCTTCTGTCTGTCAAATAAATAATAAAATCTTAAAAAAAAAAAAATTAAAAAAAAGAAAGAAAAGAAAAGAAATACCCTATAAGTAAAAAAGACACACATGGGGTACAGAGAACATAGTTTTTTGTTTTTTTGTTTTTAAATCCTGTCTCTTTATAAAAGCGGTATGTCTTAGGGTAAGTCATGTAATATTTCTGAGTCTTGCTTACCTTCTTTGGAAATTGGGAACATTGGCACCTCACAGTGTTGTAGGGATGATCTGGTTACATAACATCAGTCCATTCATTTAACAGATGGTATTCTGAATGCCTGTTGTGTGGGGCTTTAGATTCTGGGTCAATGAGACGCATTCCCTGATATCATGGAGCATACATTCTATTGGGAAGACATATTAAATAAATGATTGCCTAAAAAAAATAAATAAATAAAATAAAAATAAAATAAATGATTGCCTAGCCCCTGTGGTTAGAAGCTTTATAAAGCTGCAATGTGTGTTTTTTGAAAGGCTCAATTAAAGACTGGACTAAAAATAACTGAGGCTTCTTATGCTGTGGAATTATCTCTGGCTTTGATTTTGTGACTGGTAGACCCTTCCTTTCATTTTTTCACATAAAATATAATAAGCATCTTAAAAATAAATAAATTTTATCTCATAATATCATGCTAAGTGTTACCAGTTAGATACTTAGGGTCAAATAAACTGGAGGTAGCATGTAAAAACATTTTTAATGTGTTATCTAACTTGGAAAAAATAGTGTAATTATCTTCCCAAAGTACTGAAGCTCTCTTACTAGTCAGATTAGAGGGATAATTTAGGTCCAGAAGTGGAATAGTCAGCTGTCATGGATGGCATAGTAGTGGGATATATGCTGAGTGGTTACACAATGTGTAAATTCGCTTGTTTAATCTCCAGGGAGGGCAGGTGGGTGGGGGATGGGCACTAAGGAGGACACTTGTGATGAGCAAGTGTTATATGTAAGTGATGAATCATTAAATTCTATTCTTGAAACAATATTACACTATATGTTAACTAATTAGAATTTAAATAAATATTTGAAAAGAAAATATATAAATAAAAATTTAATTAAAGATACTTAAAAACTGAAATCAGTTTTATATACTTAGAAACGATAATTTAAACATCTATTTCTCTTTGGAATGTGTATGAATTATGGAAATAAAATAACGACTAAGAATGAATAAAGAAAGCAGGTAAAAACAACCTCTTCTCACCCCCCAAAATCTGTAAACTGCTTATGGATCAATAAATTATACTGATAGATGAAATATAGAAACTGTAGGAAAGTTATAGAGAATGAGTGAATCATGAGTCCTTCATGTTCTTTTTGAGGTGGAGTCAGAATTGAGCAAAACACATAAGCTGGGTCAAGGGCCAGCACTCACTTTTGTAAAGAAGCAGTAAATAGGCTTTGAGGGTCATCATAGCTCTGTTGGAAATCCACAGAAGTACAGCCCTTAGAATGAGGAAGTAGCTAAAGACAAGATGTAAAAGAATGGGTGTGGCTGTGCTCTTACAAAACTTTATTTATATAAAAAAAATAATAAAGAAAGAAAAAAGAAAAAGCAAAAAAAGCAGGTGACCTCTGGGTCACAGTTTGCTGAACTCTGATATATAACTTAAAAGACTGAAAATAATTTTTAATATTAGTTTTTATATTTTTTATATTTTTAATTATTTTTAAAGATTTTATTTATTTATTTGACTGAGAGAGAGAGATAGCAAGAGCAGGAACACAAGCAGGGGGAGTGGGAGAGGGAGAAGCAAGCTCCCCGCCGAGCAGGGAGCCCGATGTGGAACTCGATCCCAGGACCCTGGGATCATGACTTGAGCTGAAAAAAGATGCTTAATGACTGAGCCACACAGGTGCCCCTAAGATCTATTTTTTATCAGCTTTCAAATATTTGATGAAGCACTGTTAACTATAGTCACCATTCTGTATATTATATCCCCCAAACTTAATTCTCTTATAACTAGAATTTTGTATCTTTTGATCACATTTACCCATCCCCTACCCTAGGATCCGGTAACCATCAATCTATTTTCTGTTTTTATGAGTTCAGTGTTTCTAGATTCCACATATTAGTGAGACCATACAGTTTTTATCTTTCTCTGTCTGACATAGTTCACTTAGCATAATGCCCTCAACGTCCACCCATGTTCCCATAAATAATAAGATTTTGTTCTTTTTTATAGCTGACAAATATTCTATTATATATACATATCATATTTTTTTAATCCATTTATCCTTCGATGAACACTTAGGTTGTTTCCATGCCTTGGCTATTGTTAATAATGCTGCAATGAAGATGGGGGTGGGGTACAGATATCTTTTCGAGACTAAGATTTTACTTTTTTTGGATATATGACAATAGTCTTAAATTAACTATTTATTGTAGGTAATAATTTCACACAATATTTTGGAAGGATTTCATTTTTTCAATGATAGATCTTTTGTACTCTTTTTCCTTAAAGATCTCAAAGTTAGGGTCAGTTAATTTTTTAAAAATCAATTTTGGACCCCAGTCACAGACTCAGATATAAGGACCATTTAACTGCAAATCAGAGTATGTCAGTTGACAGAAGATTGACCACTCAGAAGGAGTAGTGAGTCTCAGTTACTATTTTTTGACATATAATTGCTGATCAAATTGGCAAAAATAAATTCAGAAGACGCCAGGTTGACATTTCTAAATACTTATTTGTAGGTTCAATTTAAAAATATAAGATTGAAAAAAGAAAACATGCTTTGGAATGAAATAGAGAAAAAAAAATAATAAGATCCTTTATACTTATAGTTAGTACTATTTTCCATTGTATTTAACTTCACATTTTGTATCATCAAGGGTGAACAAGAGAGTTAGCAGGGAAGGAACTGGAAAGAATATTTTTCACGAAGAAGGCAGAATATAAGCAAACAGAGCATTATAGCACAGTATGGAGGAACTGTAGGCAGTGTGTATTAATGAAGCTTAAACAGAGAGACATGGGGAGATAGGAGATGTGATTTGTCATGGAAGGTCAAGGAACTTAGATTTTATCCTAAAACCAAATTTTAAGGAAAGTGATACAATCTGATTTACATTATGCATCGATCCCTTAGGCAGGAAATTGAAGTGTGAATTTTAATTGAACAAGTCTGGAGATAGGTAGAGTAGCAAGAAGTTAAAAAAGGGACTTAAAGGAAAGATAATGCAGATCTGAACTAGGATAATAAAAGAAGGAATGAACAGAAAGATACAGAATCAATCAATAATTAGGACACATAACACAAACCGTGCATGGACAGTGGGAAGTTGTGATAAAGAAGGACATCCTCGATCCCAAACCTAGGCTAAAAGAAATAGAACAAATCATTATCAGTGAATGTATTCTGAAACAGTAGAAATAATATTAGAATAATAGAAAGGGCTAATATGTGTGTAATTACATGAAATGATTGAAAAGAGTTTGATATTAACTGCATCAGTTAAATTGGATTATATGGTTACATTTATCATCATTTCAGGATGATTTTACTAACTACCCAATATTTCTACAAGTAAATATTCCTGAATTCATTTTAACCATCTACCTATAGCTGTAGACTCTTTGAATTTTTAGTATCATAAATAATGCTATGGTGAATTTTCACATATGTAAACTTTGAAATTATTTTCATTATTTCTCTAGGAAAAAGGCACGTGTGTGGCATTGTCACCACAAACATATGAATATTTTTAAAGCTTTTACTTCAGTGGCAGATTGCTTTCCAGTTTCTATTTGGACCAGCAATATATCACAGTGTCCATTTCTTCTCACCATTCCTTATGACTGGAAAAAGACAAGAATTTCTTGTTGAAAAGCTAATATGTCATTCATTTTTAAGTATCATTTTGTACTTTATGATGGAATATATGAATATACTTATTTAAAAATTCTAATTCAGTGAATTTCTAGTGCATATTCTTTAATATTTATGTGTTAGATATTATTATTTTCATGTTGGTAAGAGTTCTTTAAATTCATAATACTTAACATGCTTGTCCTATTTTTCATCTGTGTTTTCTTTTTCTTTTGGTATGTTTTTTTAAAATTATAGGATTTTTAAATATCAGTAGCCTTCCAATATTAAATTCTTAGAAGAAAGTGGAGAGAAAGTACTGCTATTGACATACTATTAATTTGCTGACAGAGACTAGCTGTTGAATTGGTCAACTTTTAGGGAGAGAAGAAAGAATCTTTGAGTGAAGAAAGCAGAAAAAGCTAATAGAATATTTAGACTGGGAATTTAGAAATAAAAATATTATGAACAAATGGAAAGAATAAAAGAGCAAATGTCAGCCACAATGAAACACATAAAAAGTTGTGGATGAATATGGCATGTAAAAAGCATCAAAGTATGAATAGAGCGAACTCAGGGGAACAGTTTAAACAGGAAGAAGGACACATTATAGAGGTCTTGAGAGTAAATTCAAAGAGGTCATAGTTTATTGATGCTAATGAAATAAGAAATCCATGCAAATTTTTGACAGAGAAATTATTTGAAAATTAGATGTCTATATGTATATATATAAATTTAAGTATTGAGAAAGTGGAAACAAGTAAACAGATCAAATCATCAAATATATCTGATATGTGGACCGTCATAATTCCCTATTACATATTCTGATACTGACTAATTCTAACTTGGTTGTATTTTTAAGACCAAGAGTTTCAAGTATGTCTTTAAAATCAACATAGTCATTTGTGCAATATGTCTTTTTTATCCATAGTTTAAGACATGTGGAGAAGATATTTTAAAAAATTAGTAAACTCACTTCTTAGTTTTCACTCTTATAGACAGATGGGTAGGCAGGAACACACTGTTGATCTGAAGTTGTTGGGTGAGTTAATCTAAATATATAATGCAGAAAGGATGACATTCTGCTAGGCACAACTAACAGATCATTTTAATGTCAACCAAGAATGCACAGAATACAGTTATGCTTTCACAATATGGTTAAAGAACTAACAAGATGGATTGGCTGCTTTTGGGAAAGTGCACAAATAATACTTTGACATAATAGCATTCACAGAAAACCCACAGTATTTTCATGTTAATGGTATTTTACAATTCATTATTAGTATCAAAAGAAATGTAGAAAATGGTATGATACTCTCTGTATTTCTTTGTATCAGAAATTAAAGGCATTTAATTTTACAAGAAATAGTTAAAGCTAGAAGAAACATTCACCCGTGGGGGAAAAAGGAGGATTTGTGTTTTCTTTTTTTCAATTATTCTTTACTTTATACCAACAACATATTTGATGGAATTTTCTCATTGATGTTAAATTAACATATTGATATACATATAGCTTCTACATGTGTATACAGTTATGAAAACTCTCCATTGACAACATAGTTGCTTGAAATTTCTAACATGCGACTATTACATGGGTACACAAATAGCATTTATAATATATGCAATTATAAAATCTGATTAAGTAAAATGTAATGAAACCACATAAAATCTAGTAGACTAGACAAAGGTGTTCGGTGATCATGAACACTAAATTTCACTTGTAGCTTTCTTATTGAGGTGTAATTGACATAACATTATAGGTTTTAGGTGTACAACATAATGATTTGATATATGTACATATTGTGAAATGATCACCACAATAAATTTAGTTAACATCCATCACTATATATAGTTGCAAATTTTTTTTCTTGTGATGAGAACTTTTAGCAACTTTGACATATACAATACAATGCCATTAACGACAGTCATCATACTGTATACATTACATCCCCAGGATTCAGTAATTTTATAACTGGAAATTTGTTTCTTTTGACCACCTTCACCCATTTTCCTCAACACTCACCCTCCTACTCTAGCAACCAGAGTTCTGTATCTCTGTTTCTTTGCATTTATGAGTTCAGATCTAGTTGTTGTTAGATTCCACATGTAATTGAGATTATGTCTTCCTCTGACTTACTTCACTTAGCATAATGCCTTCAAGATCCATGCATGTCCTCACAAATTTCAATATTTCCTTTTTTTATAGTGTTATGTTAGTTTCAGGTGTATAATGATTCAACAATTCAATACATCACTCAATACTCATCAAAGTAAGTGCACTCTTGATCTCCTTTATCTCACCCCTCTCCCCTCCTACCTCCTTCTGACAACTACTAGTTTGTTCTCTATGTTTAAGAGTTTGCTTTTTTTGTCTTTTTTTTCTTCATTTGCTTATTTGTTTTGTTTCTTAAATTCCACATTTTAGTGAAATCATATGGCATTTGTCTTTTCTGGCTTATTTCACTTAGTATTATAACTTCTAGGTCCATCTATGTTATTGCAAATGGCATGATCTCATTCTTTTTCATGACTAATATTCCAGTGTGTGTGTGTGTGTATCACTTTTCTTTATCCATTCATCTATGGATGGACACTTGGTTTGCTTCCATATCTTGGCTATTGTAAACAATGCTGCAATGAACAAAGGAGTGCATATACCTTTTTGAGTTAGTGTTTTCATTTTCTTCAGATAGATACCCAGAAGTGGAATTGCTGAATCACATGATAGTTCTATTTTTAATTTTTTGAGGAATTTACATAGTACTTTCTACAGTGGCTGCCCAATGTACATTTCCACCAAGAGTGCACAAAAGTTTCTTTTTCTCCACAGCCTCTCAAACACATGCTATTTCTTGTATTTTTGATAATAGCTATTCAAACAGATTTGAAGTAATATCTCATTGTGGTTTTGATTTGCATTTCCCTGATGATTAGTGATGTTGAGACCTTTCCATCACCTTTCGGCCATTTGTATGTCTTCTTTACAAAATGGCTGTACGGATACTCTGATCATTTTTAAATCAGATTGTTGTTACTGAGTTGTGTGAGTTCTTTATGTATTTTGGATCTTAACCCCTTATCAGATATATGATTTGCAAATGTCTTCTTACATTTAGTTGGTTGCCTTTTCATTTTGTTGATGGTTTCCTTTTCCGTGCAGAAGTTTTGTCCTTTTTTTTTTTTTTAATTCAATGTAGTCCCCGTTGTTTATATTTGCTTTTGTTGCCAAATCCAAAAAAATCTTCAAGATTGATGTCAAGAACTTGCTTTCTATATTTTCTTCTAGTAATCTTATGCTTTCAGGTCTTATAATCAAGTCTTTAACCCATTTTGAGTTTAACATTTGGAGCTTTTGATGACCTCTAAATTTGCTAATCCAGCAGTAGCAAGATTGGCTTTTTAAGCCACTGAACAAGCCTATAATTATTTTTTTTTTATCTACTAGAAATTTTCAATTAAAGAATTCAAAATTTCTTAATTCAAGGGAAGTCTTCACTATATACTCCCTAGTATATAAGGTGATTTCTCTCATTTCCAATCCCTTCCTCTACTCCACACTGCCATCCCATTTTCTTCTAAATATTTTCTCTGGCATTTTTTGCAATATTTACTATATATGTTTTCCTCACAGTATACCATTTGAGCTTTCTTAATGAAACAGGTCTTTATTCCTCCTGTTTTTTTCCTATTTAATATTGTTTAAATGTTCAATGTTTATAATTATTAAACATGCTTCCATAGAAATCTATGGTTGTAAAAGTGTACAACTTTTGAAATAAAGTTTTATTAAGTAATTTTCTCCCTAAATCAATAACTGTTATTCTGAAAAAACAATCTATTCCCCACTGACAGATGTAAATTTGTTGCTCAGGGGCAACACTCTAAGAACAGTGGTCATTTTGGCACAAACATATTATGGTTAGTCTCACTTTAAACTAGATGCCCAAACCAATAAGGTCCTTTCCTGCATTGTGCTGCCATATTGTCAAATATGCTCCAACTTGGTAAAATCTGAAACGAAAAATATTTTCTGACTCGTCATGTAGATCAAGATCAGAAAAGGTTCTGCAGGTGTCCAAGGCTTGGCATTAGAATGAGCACCCCCTTGATTCACCATATCATTTTCAATAGACTATGCTCCATTTAGGCATTTCGACTTGAAGAAAGTAAGTAATATATTTTTTTTCGCCTATAGCATAGCATTTATTTCAAGAATAAATTAAATTTTCCTTCAAACATTAGGAACAATCTATATTGCATTTCATTCTTATGTTCAATACTTACATTTCTTTTTGAATTATTATGTTAGGGTTTTGCTTTCTAGGTGTTTGGTTGCTATCACTTTTTCATATGTCTTATATCAACTAGGCTGGACCTAGTTATGTTTAGTTATCTTCTGATTTGTAATACAGTAGCTTATGTCATCAAAATACTATAATCAGAGAGATATTTGAAATACATATCTGTATCTGTATTAGTTTGTGGAAAAATATCTATATATGTATGTTTATATATGTATCTCTGATCTCTCTCTGTATATGATACACACACATACATATATAATATACATATATATGTATATAATTTTATATACATTATTTTACATACACCATTGACAAAGAAGTGATCTTTATAGCATTCAAATCACATTTGGGGTGTTCTTTAAAAAATCATTTGTTGACAGAGAGATTCAAATAGAGGAACATAATATAATATGACTACATTGACATTATGCAGATTGTTCCAGAGCACATAATAATGCTTTATTTGTACCATGCTGTAATTGGCACTTATGCATTCCTTTCTCTGAGAGCCCATTAGAAATGCAATTATGCCAAAACATGATGATATATTTCAGCACATGGAATTGAACCTTTGCCTTTGGCAACGGTCCCACGAGGTAAACACAAGCTCTGTGAACAAAGTATTTAACAAAAAAGAAAACGTAAAAGCTCAGTTTCTATTGTAGTGTATAGTATTTGCTTTTCACCTAGGATCAGTTTAAAAAAAAAAAAAAAAAGGTGGGGGGAGCACAAGCTGATACTCCTCCCTAGAAAGTGATCAGTCAGTGACTGATAAGATCATATTAGCAGCAGGGGCAGGCTTGTGATATTAACCAGTTTGTGATCTTATCTGCTCCAGATAATTATTTTGCAGTGGAAAGCAAGCAGTAAGCAATAACCTCAGCTACTGCTCATGCTAGGAAGAGGCTGTGTGCTCTGCACTCATTATGATAAGCCATTCTCCTTGGATTGTTGCTGTGTCAGAGTCAATCCTGATGCCATGTATTTTGAAACTCTCCATAATACTAGCTGATTCATCTAGTAAGGATTCTCTCATCCACAACCAAAATGATTACAAATGTGAAAAATAAGCATTTGAAAAAAAAAGATTTAGTGATTTTAAGTTTTATAATTAGATGTTTATAAAAGTCAACCATATTTTTATAAGAATGTTCTAGAATTCTTAGGTCTACATTATAGGATCTTTACCATGATCTCCTAAACTTAAAATATGCTAAGAAATTTATAAAGTGGTTTACTTTATATATTTTAAGAAAAAGACAGAAGCTATTACCTTCTTTTAATATGAAAATACAGAGAATTGGAAAGGCAATAGATTGCGGGAGGATCACATAGCTAAACTAGAACCCACATAAAGCATGAGATCCACCTAACCAAACTATATGTATAGACAGCTTACATTGGAAATACACAATTTGGACATTTTCATGTTACAATTTATTAACTAAAGAGGAAATTGGAAAATATAGTGTAAGAATCAAAGAATGTTAGACTATATGAAACTCTAGAAAATATTATTATATTCTGTGAGAAGATTCTGTGATATAAAAGAAGATTTAATATGTTTTATCCTAAATACAGAACTTCTCCCCCGTTCCCAAAGACAGAACCTAAAGCTTCAGTAATGATTTAAGTTAGATCCAGAGAAGCTTTTTCTGGATATGTGTTAGATCACATTGTAGCAGACATCCTCCTTGAAGACCTGCTCCGAGAGGAGGTGACTAATGCTTCAAGGAACACTTAATTTATTTCTCTCTGGTTAATGTGGGTTACATTATTTAAAGCACACAATCATAAAGTATAAAGAAGTAGAATTCAGGGGCGCCTGGGTGGCTCAGTTGGTTAAGCGTCTGCCTTCGGCTCAGGTCATGATCCTGGAGTCCCGGGATCGAGTCCCGCATCGGGCTCCCTGCTCAGTGGAGAGCCTGCTTCTGCCTCTCCCTCTGCCTGCCTCTCTGCCTACTTGTGCTTTCTCTCTGTGTGTCAAATAAATAAATAAAATCTTTAAAAAAAAAAAAAAAAAAAAGAAGTAGAATTCAAAAGTTCCTGTTGGCCTGCTGGAAAAGATTGAAAACAAATCTTGTATTTATAGAAAATGGAAATAAAAGTAAATTTAGGTCTTTGGACTAATCTTTTTATAGATAATTTATAATGAATTAATACACATAAAAAGAAAATTAATATTACAAAACAATATAATTACTTTCAATTAAAACAATATATAATTTAAATGTAGCTTATAGACAATTCTGTTATACTATGTATAATTCTTCCTCAACATTACCCCCTCTTCTTTCTTAAATAGAAATAGGCTATTTGCATTAATTTTAATGGTTCAACTGCTTGATTTTTCCCTGCACGAAATTTCATGCTTCAGTACCTCATACATGATGATATAATAATTCATATAGTCTTAAGAGGTGTCATGAAGGGACTTAAAGTAGAAATAAAAACATATGAACTAAAATTAGTGATGATCCCCTACAACTTCCTGATGAGTGGGAGAACAAGGTCATCCATTTCAACACAGGGTCTGCCTTTTCTCTTGGTCTTCTCTGGTGCCACTGGCCTTGGGGGTGTAATTACAAGCCCCTTTGGCACTGTTGGGCCACATTGAGTAGAATAACGTTAAGCCCATTCATCAAGGAGTAATAAGGCCATACTATCAATAAAATAATAACGCATTGCCCTGTAGTAAACAATGGTATCCAAATATATTGTAGTAATTCATGCTGCATTAAAAATACAGTTTATAGAAAAAAAAATTGTATATCAGTTGTTTGAGAAAATGACTACAAATGTTAGACAAGACATACCAACTCATATAGAAAGCTAAAACTTAAGCATATTTTTAAATACTCAAGAGATTTGATAAAATATTTTGCATTTGTTTCTCCTCACTGAAACTTTCCCCACCAAAATTACCCACCTAACAATGAATACAGGTAAGTAAAGTGACTTTTTTTCCATAATTTCAAAATAAGTGGTTTCTTCGAATATCATAAGAACAATTCTGCCTACATGTCTTAGATACTTCTTATTGTTTATGGAGATATGGTAAAAGACTGCCAAGTAACATCTCCTGAATTTGTTGTTCCATTCCATTGACCTAGGGGAAAGGGCATAGGTAATAAGATCCCACCCTCATTGTCATTACTACTGCTGTTTTGAGTAATCTCAACAACAACAACAGAAATAGACTGTAGAATATTCACCATTGAACTGACACCCACTGGCCTTTTTATGATATTTAAAGAACATGTACTCATTGACACAACGTTCCTTGTACCTGTTTTCAGAATATTTGAATTTTTGAAGGGGTAGTTGTCAAATTTGTGAGCACTGAAATCACATTAAAAATTGAAAAGCAAGAAAAGTCATTATTTAAACTCCAGAGAAATACTTCAACTGACCCAGGATTGGGCATTATGCCATCATGACAGATGGATGAGAGTGTCACCTCCCCAAACGACATGGGGGATCTAAAAAAGTCAGGATCTAAAAAAGACCACTTCACTAGTGTCCTGTTATGCTATGATATCCATATGGGTCCCAAACATGCCACAAATTATTATCAACCTATCAAATTGACTTTGAAATATTAAACAGTCTTTGAGACGATGCAAATGAAAGGATAATAATATCTTTGATTAGTTGGCATAGCAGATAACATGAAATCACATATTAAAAAACCCATACCTTTCTTTTTATTTTAAATCTCTAGAAACCCCCATTTTGACAGATTCCTCATTTTCAATTATTTTGTAAGTTGAGTAGTGAGTAGATATTCCAAAATGTCACACTGGTAAAATCTTTAGGGCTTTAAACAAGAAATGTCTACCTGCCAGCTTTCTCATTAAGTGGACTCAATGTGGGATTAAGGATGTTATTTTTCACTTTTGATAGGAGCACAATTCAACTGGCTACCTTATTGCAATTCACATTATCCTTTCCTTTATCACATGTAAATGTATTCAAGATGCATTTTTGTGGAGTGGAAAAGAAAAAAAAAAAGGATAGAATGACATATAATTGTCAGTATATTAAAATGGATCTCCTTAGCCAATTACTATTTTCTTTTGTTTCACATTTCAAGTATAATTCTAGTTGGCATCTCATGTCTAAGGATATATATCTCGCTACTGAATCATGACAAGGTCCACAATTGAACTAACTCAGAAACCCATCATAAGTCCTTATCAAGTCAATTTCTATGTGTTCATTTTTTATGGTTGTAATTGGTTGAAATCTCATGGGTCTTGCACATTTTCAAAGCTGGTAGATGGCAATTAAACTTAGTTTCAAGCTCAAGCATAGGAATTAGTTTTAAATCACTAAATCAACCTTTACTCTCACCATGGGATCTATTCATGTGAGCTTCACAGGTTCAGCATTCTCATCAACCAAGTGCAGTTAGATTGTACCAGCTTCCTACATCTCTATTTGCCTGTCCAATGTCAGTGCAGCCCTTTGATCACATAAGTTTGGGACAAACAGAATCAAAACAACACTAGTTTGGTAATTGGCAATACCCCATACGTATTTCTTTATTTCTAACGTTTTCTTTCCTTTTTGTCCATAAATGCATCATTTGAAATAGCATTTTTTCTAAAATTTTTCTTAATATTTATTTTGATTTAATAGTTACCTTCCACATTAAAATCAATTGATACAGGGGCACCTGGGTGGCTCAGTCGTTAAGCGTCTGCCTTCGGCTCAGGTCACGGTCCCAGGGTCCTGGGATCAAGCCCCACATCGGGCTCCCTGCTTGGCGGGAAGCCTGCTTCTCCCTCTCCCACTCCCTCTGCTTGTGTTCCCTCTCTCGCTGTCTCCCTGTCAAATGCATAAAATATTTAAAAATAAATAAATAAATACATAAATAAATAAAATCAATTGATACAAAGTAAATTATTGATACATTTCTCTTCCTACCTTCCCATATTCATTCATTCATTCATTCATTCATTCTTTCTTTCTTTCTTTCTTTCATTCATTCATTCATTCAACAAAATTTTAAAACCAATTTAGTTCATCGTAGGTAAGGCACACATAGATACTTGGAATGCATCAGTGAACAAAAGAAAGATATTTGCCCTTAAATAGTTAATATTCTGGCAGTGAAAGAAAACAATAAACACACATAAAAATTAGTAAATTATAAAGAATTTTGATTTGAAAAGCGTGTTTTATAAAGGGGAGTTAATTTAATAGCACTATTTATTAGAAGGCAGTATAGGTCTCAATGCAAACACCATTTTAGCAAATAACTTAATCATCAATATTATTTAGCCTCTTTTTTTGTCCCTGAAACCTTTTTGGATTGGTCAAATCAATTCCTTTCTTTGCATGAACAAATCATTACAGATAGATAGATAGATAGATAGATAGATAGATAGATAGATAGATAGAT
>NW_023270454.1:48833455-48848751 GCF_011800145.1 Mirounga leonina
GATAGATAGATAGATAGATAGATAGATAGATAGATAGATAGATAGATGTTAGCTATTTAATTTTCATTTCTTTTACATGATTTATTCCCATTGCATATGAAATATATATGGAAATACTTATTTCCTTATACTTAATAGCCAATTATTTTTTTGTGAAATATGTTTTGCCCATCATTCTATTGAGTTGATCTTTTCTAATCATTTGGAACTACTGTTTTAATCAGAATATTAGTCACCTATTGTATACATTGCAAAATTTTTCCAGTATGTTTTTGAAATTGATTTTTTCCAGTAATATTATTGCTATGCAAATAATTTTACTTTTTAGTATCCATATTTACCAATCTTTTATTTGGGGTTTATAGTTTTGTCTCTTGCTAAATATAGCCATCCACATGTTGATGTTTTTCCTAACAATTTGGATGATTTTATTTTTATTATGAATGCTTTGATGAAACCAGAATTTTTGGTGATGCAGAGAAGATTAAGGGTCATTCTATATATTCAACAAATTGTCAACCATTTGTCCCAGCAATACTATTTTGCCCTTATTCCCCTAATGATTTGAAATTCTACTTTAATGCTATATTTCCATTATGTAGTTAGATATATTTGTAAGCTCTTTATTCTTTTTTTCCTGCTTTCCCAACTAGCTACATATATGCATAGTAACAAGCAATTTTAATTACTGTAGCTTTACAATGTCTTAATAATGCAGGCAGGAAAAAGAACATCCATTGTGTCATGATTTCTATTTTATTGAACTTGCTGGAAATTCTTGTACATTAATATGATAAAATCGACTATATTAATTTACACTAAATTGCACATCTTTTACATGCTGATTTTTATCTAATTTTTATCTAATTTTTACATGCTGAGTTTTATCTAATTGACACAGTCGTGTAACCACCATCAAAATCAAGACATAGAACATTTAGATTATTCTCAGTGTACCCTGGTGTCCCTTCCTAGTCACCTTGCCAAGGCTGTGAATAATTTGCATTGTCATTATAAATTTATTTAGACAGCTATATGATTTTTATCTTTCATTTTATCAATGTGGTGTATCACACTGATTGATTTGTGTATGTCAAACCACCCTTTCATCCAACGAATAACTCCCACTTGATCATGGGGTATGATCCATTTAATGTGCTACTGAATTCAATTTGCTACTATTCAATTTGCTACTATGTTGGGAATTTTTGCATCTGTATTCATCAGGGACATTGGCCTATATTTTCTTTTCTTGTAGTGTCCCTTTCTGGCTTTAGTATCAGGGTAAGGTGGCCTCATAAAATGGGTTTGAGACTATTTCCTCCTCTTCAGTTTTTTGGAAGAGTTTAAGAAGGATTAGCATTAATTTGGCTTTAAACGTTGGGTAGAATTCACCAGTGAAGCCATCTGGTCCTGGACTTTTCTGTGTTGATACTGAACCAGTAAGGAAGCTGACTCAAATTCTTTCCTTGATTTTGGTCTGGTCAGTTTTTCTATTTCTTCATGATTGTATATTTCTAGGAATTTACCCACTTATTCTAGGTTTCCCAATTTGTTGGTGTATAACTGTTCATAATATTCCCTTTTTTATTTTTTGTATTTCTGTGGTATCTGTTGCAATGTTTTTAATTTCATTTTTAATTTTATTTATTTGAGTCTTATCTTTTTTTGTTGTTGTTACTCTAACTAAAGGTTATTTTATCACTTCACAAAAAAACAGCTCTTAATTTTATTGATCTTTTCTGTTGTTTTTCTGTTCTCTAATTCATTTATTTCTGCTTTAATCTTCACTGTGTCCTTCCTTCTAACTTTAGGCTTAGTTTATTCTTTTTCCAGTTCCTTGAGTTGTAAATTTAGGTTGCTTATTCATAATTTTTTTTTCTTTATAAGCATTTATCACTATAAATCTCCCTCTTAGAACTGCTATTTCTGTTCCTCACAACTTTTGTATGTTGGATTTTCATTTTCATTTTCTTAAAGATATTTTTGGTTCCCTTTTTTATTTCTTCTTTGACCAATTGTTTGTTAAGGAGTGTATTGTTTAATTTCCATAACTGTTTTGGAGACTGGGTTGTGGAGGCCAGCCTGGTAGTGCACCAGGGTTCACAGGAGTCCACAGAAGAGCCCAGTTTCTTGGAAGCTGGCCAACTCTGGGTTAGGCTGTGATCCTGTGTTCACAGGAGCTCACTAGGAGCCTGGTCTTCCTGGTGCTAGAGCTTGCTGGTGCTGAGGTCTGCAGTGAAGTAGACGGCTTCACGTGGGGTAGGTATTTCTCTCCATGCTGAGTAGCCTGGGGCTTGGGAAAGGAGTGATAGGTTTAATGTTTATCTATTTTTCCTACATTGCTCAATGCTGTTTTTAACTTAATTTTTATTTTTATTCTAATAAAAAAAGTACATGAAAGTATTCACCAACCCCTAGAAAAACATGATAACTGTCAAACCTGGTAGGTCTTTCTTAGGAACACAATTATTTTCTGGTTGTAGATCTCAACATTTTTTTTTTTTTAATCTAGAAAAAATGGTATCAAAAATGATGTTCTGCTAATTTCATTATAATAATAAACTTGAGAATTTGTGCCTAGACTTGATGTTTAATTTTGTCTCAAAATTAGTCAGATAAATTTATCTTTGGCTAGGAAGATTACAGGAATTAGTTTCATTGGTTTCCCCTGCCTACCCAGATAGTTAATTATAGAAACTAAAATATTATTTTCTGCATTTACACTTAAATAACTATTTTTAAACTCAACATAGAATTAAATGGACACAAAATATTTTAAAATTTGGTTGTGGACTTGGGTCCTTTCTCTTCAATGATCTAAATGTTTTCAGAAATCTAAAATGTCAGAGTTCCCTGCCCTGAAACTCGATGGTAAAATTTCCAACAAACTGAAATCAAAGTCTGGAATCAAAGTTTTTACTTTAGTTATTGTAATTTTATAATGTATTAAAATTTGGATTCCATTTTATTAGGCAAAACTCATAAATAATATCAGCCAATATATTTTTGTAAATCTCAGCTCAAGATTTATGTTTTAGAAATTCAAAATATGTGTGTTATGGACAGGCCAAAATGTAATGCATTGTGTGCTATCTCCAACTTCTATATTGGAACCCATTAATCTTGGAAGTATGGTAGGAGAAAAGGAAACAGGGCTATTACTTTTGTTTAGACTGGGACAATATTGATTATTGATTTTTCTGTATTCATTTTATAATATTCAATTAATACTGAGTGTATGGCATATAGAAAGACTTTCATTTTTCTTGACATTGGTTCAAAAGTTACATCATTAAAATGAGTTAAAATGATGGTCTGGATTTTATAAATGATATTGACAAAAACTTTGAACCTTAACAAAATATAATAAGTTCAGCATTGCATATTTGCATGTCTTTTTAATTTTGAGCTCTGAACATTTAAAAAACATATTTTCACACTTTTTTCCTCTGACAATTATTCAATTATTTTAACCGCTGCTAAAAAAAATTTATATAAAGAGAAAATTATTCTGGAAAAGTCAAATGAATTCCTAACTTCTGGGCTTATATGATTATCACATAATAATGTAATATGAATATTAAAGATGTAGGAAACACGAGGAGGAGTAGATAAAATAAATATTAGAAACTCCTTTAGAGTAGTTTGAATTAAAGCTAGATATTTGACATTCTGTACTAGAGAATTAATATTAAATAGTCAATATAAATGTAATTAAGCCTCATTTATATAACTGTTTTATAAATTTGAAAGAAATAAAATATAAACCAAACATCAAAGATATTGCAATGTTTTATATAAAGTGATTAAGTTAAATCCCAACAAAATTAGGGTAAATTTGTTTGTTAAATATGAAGGTATGAACAGGACCTAAAGGATACCTCTTCAATCAGGAAATTAAAACTTCCTGGTTTGATTAATGATGTTTGCAATATGAGATAATATGAAATGCTAAAGGGGAAATTACAAAAGTCATGGAAATCATTGCATATGGAGCAATACTGAAATACAATTCCTTCTATATTCCTATCTTAATGTGACTTCATTAATAATATTCCATGAAATTCTCATATTGGATAATAAATGGGGTAAACAGAGGGATAAATGGATATGATGAAAAAGAAGACTTCTTAGAGCAAGTTGGGACTTCTATTTCATTTTCATTCACAGTTGAGTTAAATGAGCATGCGCTAGGCCCATGCTATGTGTAATTTATTTTCCTAGGTAGTAAATATTCAAAATAAAACTATTGATCTTTGTGTCTAGGAATACTAGATGTGAGATTCAGACAACATAGACTGAGCAGACAATAAAAAGACATTTGTAAATGGTTAAACATCTTGGATTTTTGCAAGAATTGTTTCCAAAGAGTTAAATGTGCCTTAACCTCATACATATTTGATATAATTGACAGTAATGATATCTAATTAGAACCTGTCTACTACAACACCTATCTGTTGTGACAGTCAAAGGCAATCTTTTTTTCCAATAGTCTAATAAAAATATTAAAAAGTGGCATAAATGAATAATTTTCCAGACAGGGAACAGAGACAAAAAATATATTATTTTGCTCACTTACCTATCAGAGCATGTGTAAATTATATCTTGGAAGAAAGTGACTCTCCAGGACCAGACTCTAGAAAAAATAGAGGGAGGTTATTGATCCAGATACTTTCCAGGTAAAACTAAAATTATGGCATAGTAAAGAAGTCCATCTGGACATCAAGGTGATTATCCAACATTCCCCTACAAAAAAGCTGAATAAGATTGTTGTATGTTAGTAATATATATGAATGCTCTTAAAAAGGGGGTTGGGAGATAGTAAATATTGAATTAATTTTACTTATTATTAATAATCATTTCCATTATTAAATTTCCAGGTTGTATCAATTTTTTTTCACTCCAATATTTTATTTTGCAGTGTCAGTTGGAGGAGTTCATTTAGAATTTTACATAACACCAGAGTTTCTGCTTCAGGAACTGCAACCAAAGCTTTCCATTTCTGTAAGTATTATAAAATAACACAAAATTAGTACATCCAAAGTTAAAATATTCTAACAGAATGATTGCAGAATAATTAACATACAATACATCACACATATTTAGAGTGTACAATTTAAGTTTTGACATAGGCACATACCCATGACACCATTACTACAAAAATATACTGAACATACTCATTACCCCCCAAAGCTTCCTCATACCCATTGTATTATTTCCCTTCCTCCCTATTCTTATCCCCTTCTCATCTGCAGGCATCCACTGATCTGCTTTTGTATCTATTTAGATTATTTTGCACATTCTAAAATTTTCTATAGATGGAATTAATACAGTATCCATTCTCTTTTGAGGGATATGGCTTCTTTCACTCAGTAAAGTTATTTTAAGACTTCATTTATCTTGTAGCGTTTATTCATTTTTATATTGGGTAATATTCCAATGTATGGATATACCAGTTTGTTTATCCACTGAATTGTAATGGACATTAGGTCTGAATTAATACAAATAAGGCTTCTATGAATATTCATGCAGAAGTATGGACGTATGCTTGCTTATCTCATAGGTATATACTGAGTAGTAGAATGGCTGGGTCATATGGTAGGTAGATGTATTATTAATTTTAAAGAAATTGCCAAACTATTTTCCTAAGTGATTATCTTGGTGAATGAGAATTCTAATTTCCTTACATCTTCACCACCCTTTGGTAATCCTGGACTTTTAAATTTTAGCCATTCTTTTTTTTTTTTTTTTTTTTTTTTTAAAGATTTTATTTATTTATTTGAGACAGAGAGAATGAGAGAGAGAGAGCACATGAGAGGGGGGAGGGTCAGAGGAAGAAGCAGGCTCCCTGCCGAGCAGGGAGCCTGATGCGGGACTCGATCCAGGGACTCCAGGATCATGACCTGAGCCGAAAGCAGTCGCTTAACCAACTGAGCCACCCAGGCGCCCCAAATTTTAGCCATTCTGACAGATGTGTGTTGATATCTCATTTAGTTTGCTTTTTTTTTTTTTTTCAATAACCAGGATATTTGAATATTTTTCATGGGCTTATTTACCATGTGTTTATCTTTTTGGTGAAGTTATTTATCATATGTATGATTTGCAAATATTTGTCCAAGTATGTGGATTGTCCTTTCTTTTTTCCTAGCAGTGTCTTTGAAGAGCAGATTTTTAATTTGATGAGTCCCAATTTTTCAATTTTGTTGGTTTTTTTTTTTAAGATTTTATTTATTTATTTGACAGAGAGAAACACAGTGAGAGCAGGAACACAGCAGGGGGAGTGGGACAGGGAGAAGCAGGCCTCCCGCGGAGCAGGGAGCCCGATGCGGGGCTCGATCCCAGGACCCTGAGATCATGACCTGAGCCGAAGGCAGACGCTTAACGACTGAGCCACCCAGGCACCCTCAATTTTGTTTTTATGGAGCAAGTTTTTATTGTCTGTATCTGTCTAATCCGTGGTAATAAGGATTTTCTCCTGTGTTTTCTTCTAGAATTTTTATAGTTTTTAGGATTTACATTTAGATCTCTGGTTCTTTTTTTTTTAATTTGAGACAGAGAGAACGAGAGAGAGAGCGCATGAGAGGGAGGAGGGTCAGAGGGAGAAGCAGATTCCCCGCCGAGCAGGGAGCCCGATGCGGGACTCGATTCCGGGACTCCAGGATCATGACCTGAGCTGAAGGCAGTCGCTTAACCAACTGAGCCACCCAGGCGCCCAGATCTCTGGTTCATTTTGACTTAATTTTTGTATGTGGTATGACGTATTAGGTCTAAGTAAATTTTTTGTGTATTGATATTCAATTATTCTTTTTAAAAAAGATTTTATTTATGTATTTGAGAGAGAGAATGTGTGAGAGAGAACATGAGGTGGGGAGGGGTGGAGGAGGAGGGAGAAGCAGACTCCCTGCTGAGCAGGAAGCCCAATGCTCAGCAGGATCCCATCCTGGGATCTTGACCTGAGCCCAAGGCAGAGGCTTAATAGACTGAGCCACCCAGGCGCCCGATATTTAATTATTCTAACACTATTTTTGTAAAGTCTATCATTCTTCACTGAATTGCTTAAGCAACTCTATCACCACGCCATATTTTGTTCTATTGCTCTATTTATTTGAATTTGTGCCGATACCATACATCTTGATTATTGTTGCTTTCTAATAACTTATAAAAAGGTAGTGTTGTTCCTATTAGTTCTTTTTCAAAACTGTTTTAAATATTGTAGGATTTTGATTTCCATATAGATTTGAAAATTATTTTTTTTAATTTCTGCAAAGCACCTGTGGGGATTTTGATTGAGATTCCTTCATATCTGTCTATCAATTTGGACAGAATTGTCCTCCTACCAATATCAAGCACTTTGACTCATAAACATGGTATATTTTTCATTTATTTAGGTCTTCTTTATCATACCAGTGTTTTATAATTTCCAGTGCACAGATCTTTTATATCTTTTGTTAGATTTATCCCTAAGTATGTCATATGTTTTAATACTATTGTATATGATATTGATTTTAAATGCAATTTCTGATCATATATTACTATTACATAAAAATGCGGTTGATTTTTGCATAAAGATATTAGTTCTTTTACTACCTAATAATGTTCATTTCAGTTATTAGTTTCAGTAGATTTCATAGATTCCATTGCATAGATGATCATGCTATTTGCAAATAAAGATACAGAAGATCATCAGAAAAAAACCTTTTTCCTTTCTAATTCAGATTCCTTTTATTTATTTTTTTTCATATTGTATTGACTAAAACTTCCAGCACAATGATGGGTGGAAGTGATAGATATGGATGACCTTGTTTTCTGCCATATCTCAAAAGTAAGGGATTATTTTTTTTTACCTTTGTATATGATCTTAATTGTAGATTTTTATAGATGCCTTTTATCAAGTTTAGGAAGTCTCCATCTATTCTTAATACTTTAGGAATTTCTATCAGTAATGAATGTAGAAGTTTCTTAAATGCTTTATCTGCATTTATTGAGATGGTCATATTTTTCATTTTTAATTTGATATAGTGAATTAATTTACTTTACACATGTTAAATCAACTTGGAAAAACCATACTTGGTAATTGTGTGTTATTTTTTATACCTACAGATTCAATTTGGTAAAATTCTTTTGAGAATTTTTACAGTTTTTGTGATATACTTTTTATTTCCTTGTAGTGTCATAATCTAGTTTTGGCATCATGGTGTTCCTGGCCTTATACAATGAGTTGAGATATATTCCATCCTGCTCAAGTTTCTGGAAGAGTTTGTGGAGAATTGATATTTTTTTTCCTCTTTAAATGTTGAGTTGAATTCACCAGTGAGGTCGTGTGGGTCTAGAGATTTCCTTGTGGGGAAGTGTTTTAACTATTAAAGATAGACCCTTCCTCACTGGGCCCTTGTTTGCCCCAGATTACTAAGTCTCAAGTCTCAGCTCATTGATCTTCAGAGGATAATTCTCCAGCTCAGAAAATGTTGGAACATGGAAATTATTTCTGAGGAACCAAGATCATATGAATAAAGAATCTTAGCAGCAATAACAATCAGTGTGACACAGCTAAAAATGTCTGGGAGAGCATATAATAAAGAAGGACAGAAAGAACAGCAAGAGCCTGGGACTGTGGAAAATGCACAGCAAAAAAAAAACCTTTTCTTTTAGTGTCACAGTCAAAGTTTACAAATCCACTCAAATTTCCAAAATGAATGTGCAGTGAATGTGCACGTGGATCCAGGTCACCAGCTAGTGTCAGATTCAGTTTTCAGTGTAGATGATCAGTGTATATAGTACAGCTCTAAGAGGAAACAGAACACAAGTAAAGAACATTGAAGGGAGGGGCACCTGGGTGGCTCAGTCGGTTAAGTGGCTGCCTTCGGCTCAGGTCATGATCCCAGGGTCCTGGGATCAAGCCCCGCATCGGGCTCCCAGTTCGCGGGAAGCCTGCTTCTCCCTCTCCCACACCCCCTGCTTGTGTTCCCTCTCTCGCTGTCTCTCTCTCTGTCAAATAAATAAATAAAATCTTTTAAAAGAAAAGAACATTGAAGGGAAGACACACATTAGGTAAGGTTCACTGATTAGTTCATACTACCACACACACACACACACACACACACACAATTCTAACATTTGTTAGAAGCTTAAAATGTCTCAAAAGCTATTAAGCATAAAGGCAACATCCAAAATGGGTATTTCCCTATGATGCCAGAAATAATATGAACAAGTAACCTCATGATGAGAAGCTTTTATAAATTGTTTATATTTACAAGTTGTAGATTCCAGAAAACCAGTACTGACTATCTGAAATACTGGTCAGGCTGAAACCAATAATATTTTATTTTTCTGTTGTATTTGTCCCCTCACTTCTCAGGATGAAATAAATTTTCTATGTTCATAGGCTAACAATATCAATATTTGGGTCTTAACTGTATTATGTATTGGGCTGTAGAAATATAACAAAGAAGGGAAATGTGCTTCTACTTTTTAAATATTTGGATACTGGGGTTAATGTCTAAGAAATTTTATAGCATGAAAGTAGTTTATAGTAAGACAGAGATGAAAAGGAAAGAGAGAGCAAAAGAGAGATGGATGTGGACATAAGTCCATTGTTTATTTTAACATGTTAACGTAGTCCATCAGAGAAATGAGGTCAAGTAATTGTCATTGTCTTACCAACCTTTCTTGGGTGGATAGTATAACGACAACAATAATAGCTGACATTTACTGAGTGTTTATCAATGCCAGACTCTTTTCTCCACAGGAAATATGTACCCCCTCATTAAATAGCTCTTATACATGCATATTGTTACAATAGATCTTTCAGGTATTTATTATTACTATTCCTATTCTAACGCGAGAAAACTGAGATACAGTGAACTTGACTAAATCTTTAGGATATAAACTGGTCAGTTGTGGGTTTATTATTCCAATCTATTTGCTTTGCACCTTGAGTTTGCACTAAGCTATACTCCGCAAATGTATTTCTCTGTGCTTATGACTTGGCAAAATATTGGTTTAAATTCTATCTGCTTTAAGATAATATGAGAGGGTTTCCTGGGTGGCTGAGTCAGTTAAGCGGTTGCCTTCAGCTCAAGTCATGACGGGGGCGGGGGGAGTGTCCTGGGATTGAGCCCCTTGGCTCTCTGCTCAGCAGGGATCTGTTTCTGCCCTTCTGCCCTGCTCACGCTCTCTCTCACTCACTTGCTCACACTGGCTCTCCCTCTCTCGTGGAGAAATAAATAAAATCTTTAAAAAAAAAAGATAATATGAGAAATAATAGATAATAGATAATATGAGAAATTTAGAATATGTATTCTTCCCTTAACAAATAACTAGAAAATAAAGTTCAAACCACTTCAAAAAAAAAGCATTAAAGTAACACGTATGATGCATTATGGTCGAGTGAACCATTTCTTATTAGCCCTTATGGTCTCTCTCATGCACCCAAATACTTCACTTAAGCCTTTCAAATTCATATCAGCTCTAGTAATATGGGCCCGATTCTTTATTAAATACCTTTGTTTTTTATTTTACAAATATCAGAAAAAAATATAGTTTAAAATACAAGTAATTCAAAGCAGCAAGAGGGTAACTTTATAAAGATGAAAGCTGTAATTCACCATGTGGAGATAACTATAATAATTCTATTTCCAAAAGCTTTACTAGAGACATATGGAACCAGAAGAATCCCAGAAGAAACAACAAAGTGATATATAAAATGTGCACGGAAGATTTTGTATTATTTAATCAAAACTGGTTCATTCTAAATAAGTTTTTCTCTTAACAATATATTTTGGAAATTATTATATGTAATCATGTTTTTATTATTCTAATTATTTGTATTGCCTTAACACTTATGTATTGTTTGTATGGCCACAACTTATTCAGAAACTCAAATGTGTCGGGCATTCATGTTGTTGACAATGTTTTGATACTATAAGCAAATCTATAATCTGATCATAAAGTTTTTGAAGTAGAATTTCCATTTCAATCTACCAAATTCCCAGGACTGAAATTGCTGTGTTTAAGAGCACGAGCATTTAAATTGTAATAGGCAGTGACTGACTGGTTTCCAAGAAGGCTGAAAATATTTCACATTTCTACCATTCAGTCCGTTAGAATACAACCTCTCCCTCAGCATCAGGTGTCATCATCCCCCTCCCCACTTTATTTTATAGTATCAGTTGTTAGTCTTATTTTTTTTTCACTTTTTAACATCTATGGAATAAAAGTGCAACTCACAATCAGTGGTACGTTAAATTTATATTTGCAATTCTTTTTTCTTAGTGGCATATTAAATAATGGTTTTTCTTAGAGTCCATGAAATACAGTTAGTTTCAAATAGCTCATTCAGTGGATATAAAATGAGTTTTAAAAAAATCTATGCGATATGAAAACACTGTGTGGTAGTTTAACTGGCAATTTAATTTTACTTTTTGGTAATATATTAAAAAAAATACAAGTCTCTTATAAACCGTGACATCTTAAATTCAATGAATTAAACAATATTCCACTATGTTGTACTATACACCCAATAGCTACAATATGTGGGGTCAGGAGAAAAGTAGAAATAAAAATGGCCCCTCTTACCATCACTCCCAATAATCCACATGCATGACAATAAATTATTCATTCCATCCTGAAAACTGGATTAAGATTTCTAGCTCATGGGAAATAAGAAGGAGTTATGTCTGCCAGGAGACACAGTAAGCATCCCACTGAATGTGGAACTGCCACTCCTCACTGGTCACTTTGTGCTCTTTGGGCTATGGGCCAGAAGGCAAAAGAAGGAGTTAATTTCCTGGCAATGGTAATAGATCCTGATTTCCACATGAAGCTATAATGGCCACTATACAATTGAAACAGGATGGAAAGTACCTAGAACCTAGGGGATTCACTGGGCACTTGGTGGTATTTCTATGTCCAATGGTAATAGGAAACAACTATGACAAGAAGAGCAAAGCAACTAATACTCAGATGCCTGCAGCATGGATATGGGAGTCACCGACTTAGTCTGGTTTGCACTGTTATTAAAAAAAAAAAAAATACCACAGACTGGGTGGCTTATAAACAATAGAAATTTATTTCTCACAGTTCTAAAAGCTGGAAAGTCCAAGATCCAGGCACCAGCTGATTTGGTTTTTAGTGAGATTCTACCTTCTGATTCATAGATAATGTCTTTTCACTGTGATCTCACATGCTAGAAGAATCAAAGGAACTCTCTAGAGTACCTTTTATAGGGACACAATTCCATCCATGAAGACTCAGTCTTCAAGAGCTAATCGCCTCCCAAAGGCCCCACCTCCAAATACCCTTTCATCTGTCCAGTACGTTTCAACTTATAAATTTTGGGGGGGACACAAACATTCAGACCACAGCAGTCCTCTTACCATATAAGCATACCTGATTGACCAAAATGTTGCCCAGGGGTAAGATAAATCTAGAATAGGTTATGGGGAAGGGGGAGGATGAAACTTATTTTTAGCTAAAAGAGCAACTGCAGTAAGTAACAGGACTGTAGCTTGTTTCTTTTTTTTTTTTTTAAGATTTTATTTATTTATTTGAGAGAGAGAATGAGAGAGAGATGAGACACATGAGAGGGGATAGGGTCAGAGGACGAAGCAGACTCCCCGCCGAGCAGGGAGCCCGATGTGGGACTCAATCCCGGGACTCCAGGATCATGACTTGAGCCGAAGGCAGTTGCTTAACCAACTGAGCCACCCAGGCGCCCTGTAGCTTGTTTCTTAAAGATACCACCTTGAACTGAACTCTAGGGGCTTATTATGCTTTCCCTCTCAAGAAGAAATAATAGTATCTTGTTCACGCATGGTATATCCCCTCCTGTAATTTTGGAGATGGTAATAATGAAGGTACAAGGAAATGTGAGTGGTGTAGTGGACTGCACGAGACAACTCTGATTAATAACTTGAAACCCACTTGTCCTTTCCTTCTTTTAATTGTATCTGTTGCCTGGGCTCTGTTATTGTACTACTAGATCCCAATAATAGTAGATCAGAGAAATGATCTAGTTTTCCTGAATCAGATTTACTCTTTTCTGAATTCATATTAACATACATCTTTACTACATAGGAATTATATCACAGTAAACATTTATTTAAATTTAAAGATAACTATTCAAAATCTAAAGTATTTCAGTATTAAATACAGAAGTACTTAAATATATATATTTATGTAGCTTTTCAAAGTCAAGAATTAAAATTTGAGCCCTTATTAGTCTGATAACAATTTCTAAGTTCTTAAATATCACTGCATTTTATCTCTTGGTTTAAAAAATTATAAAATAATTCTTTGAAAATTAAAGAAATAGAGTTGACCCTTGAATGACACAAGGGTTAGGGTGCCCACTCCCACATAGTGGAAAATCCACATATAACTTTGACTCTCCCAGAACTTAACTATTAATATCCTACTGTTGACTGGAAGACTTACCAATGACATAAAGAGTCAACTAACACGTATTTTGTATGTTATCTATATTATATGCTGTATTCTTAAACTAAGCTAAAGAAAATGTTATTAAGAAAGTCATAAGGAGTGGGCGCCTGGGTGGCTCAGTTGGTTAAGCGACTGCCTTCGGCTCAGGTCATGATCCTGGAGTCCCTGGATCGAGTCCCACATCGGGCTCCCTGCTCGGCAGGGAGTCTGCTTCTCCCTCTGACCCTCCCCCCTCTCATGCTCTCTCTCCCTATCTCATTCTCTCTCTCAAATAAATAAATAAAATCTTAAAAAAAAAAAAAAAGTCATAAGGAAGATAAATACATTTATAGTACTGTACGTATAGTTTTTAAAAATCCAGGTATAGGTGGGTTAGGCTGGGCAAGACTTCAGATGATTTTGCAACCTGCTGGCCTTGGGTGGGCCCAGGGGTGGCAAATGACCTGGTGGCTCACTATAGCTGCCCCATCTGCCTAGAGGTGTACCACTTACCCATGGGCATTGGCAGTTATGATCACACTTGGCTCTAGCCTCCAGGAGGTCAGGGGCTGTGGCACCACCATGAAAGGTGTCCACACTCAACCACTTCATTGGCACAGTGGCTGACCAACAACTTTGCCAGGTCTGGAGCCCAGAGATGCTGACAGGTGGGGGTGGGGAGGGGCGCTCCTCAGGTACTCGGAGGACAGCGGGTGCAGACCTGTGCGCTAGCTGCCTTCCATTCAGTCCATGGAGCCTGGGTGTTCAGTTGTAAATAATTGCCTTGTGTCTTTTGCTGTCAACTCTTTTAAAAAGTCTGTGTATAACTGGACTGGCACAGTTTAAACCTGTGTTGTTCAAAGGTCAACGGTACTAATAACTAGAGAAATGAATTGTTCTTATTATAGAAAAGATAATGTTGCAAAATATAAGTTGTTTTAAATTAAGAGTAGAAATTCTCTTTTTTTTAAAGATTTATTTATTTATTTGAGAGAGCGAGAATGAGAGAGAGTACATGAGAGGGGGGAGGGTCAGAGGGAGAAGCAGACCCCCCGCCGAGCAGGGAGCCCGATGCGGGACTCGATCCCGGGACTCCAGGATCATGACCTGAGCCGAAGGCAGTCGCTTAACCAACTGAGCCACCCAGGCGTCCAAGAGTAGAAATTCTTTTGGAATGTGTAACTCTCAATTTATTTGGAAGATAAAAAGGCATATGCAAGACATTTTTTGAGGTAGAAGTATAATAATGTGGGTTCTTTATTACCAAATATTAAAACTCTAATAACATAAACTATGTACAACAGGTACAACAGAGACAAATAAATTAATTGAATAGAATATTAAGTTTAGAAATAGATCATAATATACAGGTTAACTACTTTCTTAAGTGTTGTTTCAAGAGTATGTGTTAAGTTATGTACTTGGGTAATTGTAAAATTGTGTTTAATGTAGATTAACGCTGTGAGGACGAAGAATGTGTCATATTCATCCACTGCTTGTATATAGATGAATAAAAATAAAATACGAAAAGTGGAAACTCTTTTATTATAATAGGCAATAATGAGCATATAACAATTGCAACTTTTCCATTGACAAAATATTGAGTAAGAAGAAACGCTCCTGTTTGTTTTCTGTTTAGGTAGTAGGAGAGCAGTACTGTGTTAAATTTTAGAGGTTAAAATATTTTGGCCCAATTCTTTTTATAGATGCCAACATATGTTTTCTCTCTTTTCTTCCATCTCTTTCCTTCTTAATTCTTCCCTCCTCCCCTCTCCTTTTTTCCCATCCTCCCTTTCATCCACCCTCCCATGCTGCCTTCTTTCTTTCTCTTTCTTTCTTTCTTTCTTTCTTTCTTTCTTTCTTTCTTTCTTTCT
>NW_023270454.1:48848761-48859285 GCF_011800145.1 Mirounga leonina
TCTTTCTTTCTTTCTTTCTTTCTTTCTTTCTTTCTTTCTTTCTTCTTTTTTTCTTTCTAGAACTAATTATGATTTCTCATTACTGTTGTTTAATATTCTCCTTATAAAACAATTTAATAAAAATACCTCATTTACATGTTCAAGGGAATTGCATCCTGAATAGGCACTCATTTTCATGCCCAGGGAAGGATCTCATGCTTTACTAAACAGGCACTTTTACTTTTCTTCCTTTCCTTTTATTAGTTACCATGTCAGTAGAAAGAACAAAGGCACTCTTTTTCCAAAGCGCCGGCATTTAATCGGAGGTTATTGCATGTCCTGCAGGAAGACCAGAGCAGCTGGATTAAAATAAACTGTACTGATACAAGAAGGAAAAAAAAGAGATAGAGAACATTCTCACTTGAAGAATGATTTACGCTGTTTAGAGGGGGAAAAGAAAGCACAAAATTAAATGGAAGCTCTGAAGCTAAATAACCTAGGTGCTTTGGTTTTCCAAGATTTTATTTTTACTTCCCCTTCCTTTGACTCCATCATGTTAACACTCTGAAATAAAAGCATGATAATCTGAAAGTCAATATACTGAAAAGTATCTATTAAAACTTCACCTTACAGAAAAAATACTGTAGTTGACTGAGCTTTCAGTCTCCTGTTTATTAGTGGAAGGATTTCCCACACAGCCTTGGCTATTTTTCAAAGTCTGCATTTAAATGCTTATAATTCAATAAGATAAGGCACTATGTCTTTTAGGAGTGGTTTACTTACAAGGTAAATTTTAACTTAAATGAAGGCAGTAAATATTTTTTTTCTTCATCTTGCTGTCTATATAAAGTTTTAATTGGCTATTTTGTGAAAGGTTATGAAATCCAGTCATGCAAAAGCATAGGAAAAGTATGCACATTTTGGATTTCATAATAACTGGTTTCAATCTTTACAGGAGTGTTTTATGGAACAGAAACTATAACTAGAAGTTGCAAAGACACCTTCAAAAATACCTTTCTCCCACTTTTCATTTAATGTTCTCTCTGACTATGCAACTATAGGGCAGAGAACGATAATAAAACTGGATATGTAGTCTGGGCTTAAACATGTTGTACTGTATACTTTTTTTTTTTTTTAATCCACTGCAGTGGCATAGTAACATAAAACATATTTACAGTATGGAGTCTGGGAATCAGGAGTTACACTTGACTCCCTTTACTGTATAATTTTTTTCTTGTAATTATGCACACTGACATTCTGAAAATATTACATTTTATAAATTATATTCACACTAGAAAATGATATAAAATGTCTAAAATACAAAATTTAGATATTGTGAAATATCATCAGGATATAAAGAACAGTCAACGTGAGCCTGCCTCTGATCATTTAAGGACTGGCAAGTCAGAGAGAATTTTGTCTTTATCTTATGTGGCACTTTGAGGGCAGGTTCCTGTGCCATCATGCAAAAGGTGCTAGGAGGTGGCACCCTTTCAGTTCTGTCTCACAATATAACAATCTCTGCCTTCTCAGGATAAGAAAAATTAGAGCACTGTATTAATAATGGATGTCATGGATATTAAGGAAACACAGCGGAATGAAGGAGAATGGAATGGAATGAATTCTTTTTTTTTTTCTTTTTTTTTTTTTTTTTTTTAATTTATTTGACAGAGAGAGACACAGCGAAAGAAGGAACACAAGCAGGGGGAGAGGGAGAGGAAGAAGCAGACTCCCAGCTGAGCAGGGAGCCCGATGCGGGGCTCAATCCCAGGACCCTGGGATCATGACCTGAGACGAAGGCAGACGCTTAACGACTGAGCCACCCAGGCGCCCCTGGAATGAATTCTTAAAAGTGATACAATTGAAAGCCAATTACTGAACAGTCATTAAATATTTCTCAGCTATAGTTACTATTTGCGTACCCTTTCCATGACGCCTATATTCTGCATGCTACAAAACCAACTATTGTTTTGTAAATTCGCTTTACATATGGTAGTTAGCCGGTAAATAATTACTCATTAATTCTTCTCAGGATATCATTTCTATGAAACCCATCTATATCTGGTATATGCTATCTATAATTTTAGTTCCTCTCTTATTATTCTTATTCTTGATTTTGCTTTGTTCAGGTTTAAGTTCTTCATAAAGCATTTATTTTATTTTCCCCCCTTAATGTGTGTTGGTTCATACATTATATGTATGTAATGAATTTTTGAATCCATTTATCTTAGGTATGCTTCTGAAGTAAGTAGTTTTCAAAAATTTAATCCATTCACTTCAATTTACTTATAATTAGATGTATTTGTTTGTTAAATTTCCTGTTTCCTAAAATTAATTCACTATTTATAGAAATTTTACCAGTGTTGGTCACTATGTAATCATGGTATAAATTCAAAAAAATATTTATTGAAAGTGTAATTATTTAAATGTCTCTATATTTCCATCAATTCGATTTCTTAAAAGCTTGGTACATTAATGTCAAGGAAAAAATTTCAACTGGAAATAGGAGTGTAAGTTAAATTTTTGACAAAGAGAGGAAAAATATCAAACCAGTTTTATTGACTCCAGAACTGATTTTGTTTTCCTTAAGTTTTGTTAGATGAGAAATAAAATCAAAGTTGTGTTGATTCACAATGAAAGTGGTTTTAGGGTTTTTTTGTTCTGCTTTGTTTTGTTCGTTTGTTGTGGTTATTGTGGTCATTGAAATTATCTCTGAGTTAGAGGATTTAGAAGCCTAATAAATAGAGTAGTGAAGTTGGGAGCCAGACTGCTTGGATTTTGAAACAAGTCTTTGCCACTCACTAGGTATGAGGCCTTATAGCAAACAGCACCTAACTAGTAAGGTTGATGTGTGAACCACCTGAACTGATATGTGTGATGGGTTTAGAACAGTGACTGGCACATGTGTTCTCATTAAAATTATTATTGCCTTATCATTGTTTTTATTCCTTGCCAGAGTGCCGAACTAATAGAGAAATTTGGCAAAGCTATAAGGTTCATCTGAAACAAGAGGGTCTCTGTTGGAGAAAAGCTGATGTTGGAGACTGTGGCTCATCTGAAGCGATTAGGTTTCCAAAAACAGAATCTGAGAATGAGACAGACTTCCCACAACTTCATAGCCAGTCATGCATGAGGACAGATGTCTCTGTTACAGTGACAGTGTTTATGGCTGAAAAATTTAAGGCATGAAGGGATACAGAGGAACAGGAGAGCAGGGAAAGACCAAAAGACAGGGAAAATGAAGAAGCTACACCCCAGATTCTGTCGTCTTTTTTCAGCGTCTCAAATAATCAAAATCATTCCAGCAATGCTAAGGTCTGGGCAAGTGAAGGGGATAAAAGGAAAGGAGCTTTGCAACAAGGGAGTTCCTTCTACAAGGATGGCAATTTCAAGGGAAGGAAATAAGCCTCCGTCCCTGTTCAAAAGAGTAAAATAAAAAATAAAAAAATAAATTTAAAAAAGGATCAGTACATCTATTACATGGCAAATGATCTAACAATTATATTGAGGGACAGACTGCAAATAGAACCTAATTCCAGACAGGTCTTTGGGTTCTTTTCATTGTTTTCCCAGATGACTGAAAAAAAAATGATTAGGAAGTATATTGTTTAATAAATTTAAGGAATCAAATAATGTCCTCCATATGCATGCATTTGTCATTTAACCAATATTTATTGCCAATCAGGATGCAGAAACTGTCAAAACAAATCGTGCAGTGTGGAAGACTTTCGGTCAGTATAGGAATAGAACAGATACAGGTAACAGGTATAGGTATAAAGATAAGACAGCTATAGGGGTAGACATAGGAAAAGGTGGAGCTGTGTCTGTGTCTATTTGTCTATAAGTTCATTCATTTAATTTTAGAGTGAAACGATTGTAAAACAACAATGTTTTAAGGTATAGAATTCTGAAAAACTGTGGCTGGGAAAATATTATGTCCACCTATTTGGAAAAGACAATCATAATCTAAGTTTGGAGAGACTTTTGAAGATTACTAATTGTTAGATCCACAGATGCTTGGCTTTGCTGGTATTACTATCAAAACAAAAACAAGATAAAACCATATGATGAGGGGCGCCTGGGTGGCTCAGTCAGTTAAACACCTGCCTTCGGCTCAGGTCATGGTCCCGGGTCCTGGGATTGAGTCTGGCATGGGGCACCCTGCTAAGCAGTGGTCTGCTTCTCCTTCTGCCCCTGCTCCCACTCGTTCTCTCAATCTCTCTCTCTTTCTCAAATAAATAAATAAAATCTTTAAAAAAAATCATATAATTAATAGTAAAGATTACTATCAGTCTTTAAGAAAAATATTTCCTGGGGCACCTGGGTGGCTCAGTTGGTTAAGCGACTGCCTTCGGCTCAGGTCATGGCCCTGGAGTCCCGGGATCGAGTCCCGCATCGGGCTCCCTGCTCGGCGGGGAGTCTGCTTCTCCCTCTGACCCTCTTCCCTCTCGTGCTGTCTCTCATTCTCTCTCTCTCAAATAAATAAATAAAATCTTAAAAAAAAATATTTCCTGGAAATTTTTATTTTAGCTCTTTTATTTTTTTAAGATATTTATTTATTTGAGAAAGAGAGAGTGCTCGAGCAGCGAGCAGGGGGAGGTGGAAAGGGGGGCATTGGAGAGGAAGAAGCAGACTCCCCACTGAGCAGTGAGCCCGATGCGGGGCTTGAACCCAGGACCCTGAGATCATGACCAGAGCCAAAGTCAGATGCTTAACTGACTGAGCCACCCAGGCGCCCCTATTTTAGCTATTTTAATCCAACTTAACTAATATTTTTTATAATATTTTAAGTTAGCCTAATTCTATTCAGTCTAAAAGTGATGAAAGCTTGTCATGAAACTAAAATATTATTCTATTAATGGGTTTATTTTCAACAGACAGTTTAGTGAAAGAGCAAGTTCAATTTTCCATTCAAAGGGAATTTTAATTGGTTTCTTGCCATTCTCCCAAACATATGGAATTCCATTCCATTTTACTACAAAAGGAATTTCATTATAGATAAGTTCATAAGAAATAAAATCCCATCTTAATTTAGAAATAAGTATAGCTTCTTCTCAGAAAACTAAGTATATGAGATTCCTTACAATAAAGAGGAAACTGTCTAAACACTGAGCTTGCTGCCTCTTCACTTAAAGAATGCCTGTTATTTAACGTACTCACATCAAAAATTGCTGCAATGAGAAACTATATAAAATATTATTCTGGATTTCAGTTTTGCAGATACATAGATACTTTAAACATTGAGGATCTATTTTGTAAGACCTGTAGGTGCTAAACTGCTATATATAAAAAATAACTTCCTTTTAATTGTATAAATTAGAAAAATTATACAAACTGTACAAGTGAAAAAAGAAACCACATACATGTTATATTCACAATTTTTCCTTTTCTCACTTTTTTTCCCCTAGATGATCCTTTTTTTCTCAGATGGATTTTTCTTCTGAAAGCTATTGTTTTTTATTTGGCAAATACATGACATGATTAGTGCAAAAGGAAAAAAAAAAAACAGGAAGGTTAAAGCAGAAGCAAGTTCATCACTCAGTTATACCATCTGCTTTAACTTTTATCATCTCCCTCTCTCGGGGGTGTGAGTATGCCTGGACACATTTCCTAAAGATGAAGGCTACAAGGCACAGAGTATTTTGCTTAGTTTAAATCTTTCACAGGAGAATTTGCAAATCGATATAATGAGGTGGTGAGGAGCATATATTTGACATCAGACTGAAATATGTTCAAATTCAGGCTCTGCCACATTATAGATGTAAGAACTTGTCAATTTGTTTAACCCTTCAAACCCCAAACACTCAATTCAAAAATTAGCCTAATAATATCTACCTCAAGAGTTTTTAGGAGGGGCGCCTGCGTGGCTCAGATGGTTAAGTGTCTGCCTTCGGCTCAGGTTATGATCCCAGGGTCCTGGGATCTAGTCCCGCATTGGGCTCCCTTGCTTCTTCCTCTTTCATTCCTCCTGCTTGTGTTCCCTCTCTCACTGTGTCTCTCTCTGTCAAATAAATAAATACAATCTTAAAAAAAAAATGAGTTCTTAGGAGAATCAAATCAAATTATATACGAAAATAATACATAATGTGTAATATTCATCACCTACTAAGCATGCAACAATATTATTTTTTGTGCTGAAACAATGATTAGAAATAATTATAACTTGGAATCATAGTAAATGCATCCTCTGTATTGTCATAAAGAAGATATAAACTTAAGTGAAGGGTATATGCTTATTACAGAAATGGTTTTCTTATGGGGCACTTGGGTGGCTCAGTCAGTTAAGCATCTGACTTTGGCTCGGATCATGATCTCAGGGTCTTGGGATAGCCCCACAAGGGTCTCCTTGCTCAGTGAGGGGTCTGCTTATCTCTCTCCATGTCCCTCTGCCCCTCCCCCCTGCTTGTTCTCTCTCAAATAAAAAAATACAATCTTAAAAACAAATAAAGAAATGGTTTTCTTGTTCCTTAATGCAAGAGTGGCTTTTTCGTTGTTGTTTTTTTTTTAAACACCTTACATATCTTCCAGAGTTTGACTGTGTAAGATGTTAGCATATCAAGCTGTAGATACCTGAGTGAATACCGGGGATGAGCATGAACAGATATGGTTATTAGTAATGTAACTAAAACATTACTCTGAAACTTGGGTTCCGTCTGTGAGTGTAGCTTAGACTTAGACTCTAAAATAGCGCCATCATTGCTAATTTTCCAACACTTGAATTTCAGAATTGTCCTTTTCAGACCCTTTTGACTGACTTTTGACTGACTGAGAATCCCAAGGGGTTAAGGTGAGTGGAGAGAGAGTGATAGGCAGTGGAAAGGAAGGAGAGATTTTACTACTACAAACAAATAAGCAGTGGCCAGGGGAGCCCTTGGCTGTGGGCATGGTCCAGTGCCTGCCTTGCTCCTTGGAGTTATACAGGGTCCCTTTGATAACTGGCCTCTTCAGTCTCCAGCCTGTCCATATTTCAGTAACACCTTAAACATCCTTGCACACCTTCTCATGGTTCTCCGTGGGAAGCCAGTCACACTCCTTCATGCGAAGATGTCATGTGTTTAGATGCTAGAATTGCAGCTCTTACTATGTATGTGGTTGTCTTGCAGAATACCTTCCTGCCTTGGGTGTTCCTCCCAATAATATTGGTTTAGTCAATTATTTACTTTTTTTAAAATAAATAGTAATTTGGTATTGTTTGCAGCATAAAGAATATATAATCTTGCTAGCTAGCAGCATAAATAATATATACTTTATTTTTTCTAATCAATATTTAACTTGGTCCCAGAGTAAGTATGCCATTTTTTTTCTGTTGTTCTTATTTGTTAAGCATTCTTTGTTCTTTCATATTCAAAATCTATATCACTTTTTGTAAATATATTTCTCAAGACTTCTGCAAACAAAAAAGAATAATATGAAAGTCTCTGTCTTTTAATAGAGTAAGTCATTCTAATGAAAATGTTTAATATATTGGGCATCTACCCACTATTATATTTTATATATTTTATTTTCTAAGCTTCCTTGTGAACTTCTCCTTTTTTCCCTTTACTTTTCAGAATAGATTGAAATTTCATGATATTTCCACTGCTAATGTAGGGGAGTGTATGCAATTTACATTCATCTAGCAATTAATTTTAATTGTTAAGTAACATTTAAATATTTCTTTCCTACAAAATTGGGAATAGTTAATATTTATAACTCCCCACCAGATGAGAAGCCAGATATAACCTAACCATTATCCAAGTTTAATTATCCCACTCCACATACATCAATCATGCTCATATTTTTTGAGAATGCTTCTTATTCTCTTATTATTTTGTTTTCCTCATGGCTTATCTTCCTCAACATTGCAACATTACCTCAAACTTTCTGCAGACTCTCATGAAGAAATAATCCAAGTTATTTTTTCTTTCTACTTTATCTCTGCCTTCCTCAGGTTGGTTATTTTATTCACATTGTTTTTCTGCTTGTTCTTATTTGTTTGTTTGTTTGCTTTCAAATGACTAATGACTTTAAATTAGTCACAGAGACATAACTAAAGCATTGGCTTCCTTAATTGCAAAGCATAATATTTCTATCCAGTTTTGAAGGTCTGCTTCACATCCATCTTTCCACTCTGTGTAGCATATGGTTGTGTCTGTGTGGGTAGGTGGGCAGGGGGTATTTAAACAAGGCCATCGATTGGAATGGTCATAAAGAAAATAGCTATCAGCCCGAGTGAATAAAAAAGTTAAAAAAATGAACCTGGGTTTGTGTATTTTAATAGATTTTATCTTTAAACTTTCTCTTTTTCTTCGTATGTTTTCTAACCTTATCAGTAAGGTTCAAAGCAGCCTTTTTTTGTTTCTCTCTAATGCCAACAGACACAGTAAGAAGATGCAGAGGAATGTCCCCACTTTATAGAGTTTCATGGGGGTTACTCTCAGGGCTATGGAGGAACAAGATGAAGGCTTAGAAGGAATCATGGGTCCAAACTGTCCATGGTCATTCAGTTGGTTACTCTAACTTTGGCCGCTACCTTTCTCCTACTCCCAGTCCTTGTCACTTACAAATCTCATATTTTCTGGGGATCCTTTGAAAAGAAGAACCTTCACTGTTACACTCATCCTCCCCTGTGCCACTAGTTTGCAGACTTTACCAGGATGAATTCTAGCTCAGTATTTTATAGAAGTTTGTTATTTTAAAGACAGGCTGTTGACAAAATGTTTCCTATTCCCATTGCTTTTATGGGTTTCTCACTCTTCCCTTTTGTTCCTTCAGCTAAATTGTGTTTGGGGAAGGAGGTTAAGCTTCTACTTAAATATACAATTTTGAAGCAGAAGTTAGAAATGACCTCTTGAACTTTCACCGAATTCTGCCTATATTGTTGTTAAATGGCAAGACTGTTTGGATTATATGCCCTGATGTAAAGAGGCTTTGCGTAACTTAAATAATATGAATTAGCCATAGATATATAATCAAAAAACCCAGCCATTTGGTTATTTTCATATTCCAATAAATTAACTTTTAAAGAACATTAAACACTTAAAGTTCATTGGAATTAAATGGTGCTTCACTCTCATAATAGACTTTAGTTACCTCTATTTACTCAAATCAGTTGTACTCATAAAATGAATAGCTTGGGCGCCTGGGTGGCTCAGTTGGTTAAGCGACTGCCTTCAGCTCAGGTCATGATCCTGGAGTCCCGGGATCGAGTCCCACATCGGGCTCCCTGATCAGCGGGGCGTCTCCTTCCCCTCTGCCCTCTTCCCTCTCGTGCTCTCTGTCTCTCATTCTCTCTCTCTCAAATAAATAAATAAAATCTTAAAAAAAAAATGAATAGCTGGACTTACCTGGGAGTTTATTAACTTTTAGGAGAGTATCACCAAGAAATGTCTACTTTAGAAAACAGGCATTTTCCAGAATTTCTTTTGTCATTTCTTTCACTTATGTTCTTTGTGAGAGTCTTTTAATTTGTTTACTTAAATAACAATACCCTGGTTAATACTTATCTAAGGATCTTATTATTGTCTTTCAACTATTCGTCTTGTTGTCTGATATCTCTGTGAGGAAGAAGGAGAAATAAAACTGACTGGCTAGGAATCCCTATTCAGAGTTGCAGGAACTTTAGCTACTAATTAGGACTCAGTTATTTCTAATTAACTTTCCTTTTATAATAGACCAGCATAGCCACCTATCTGAAAACTCCAGGGAATAAAACATGAATCACAGGGAATTTTTAGAGAGTATTATGGACTGAATGTGTTTGTTCCCCCCAAATTCATGTTTGGAAGCCCTATATGATGGTATTTGGAGATGGGGGCCTTTATGAGGTAATTAAGTTTAGACGAAGTCATGAAGGTGAGAGCCTTGTGATGTGATTAGGACCTTAAAAGAAGACACATTGGAGGAGTTTGCTCTTTCTCTCTACCCTCCCACACCTAGGAAAGGCCATGTGAGCACACAGCAAGAAGGCAGCTGTCTGCAAGCTAGGAAGAGGGGTCTGGCCAAAACGTGACCACACTCTCATGTTGATCTCAGATTTCCAGTCTCTTTAATTGTGAGAAAATAAATGTCTTGTTAAGCCACCCAGTCTATGGTACTTTGTTAATGGCAGTCCAGGAAGATGAAGTCAGAGGGGCAAATCTACTGCCACCCCCTTGATTCCTGCAATCAAATTCTCATTACTGTGGACCTACAAACACATCCAGTGAGACAGTGCACCAAAATTGAAGCATGTTTTTTTCTGAGATGCTACCATTGCTGAGATGCTACCTTTAACAGAATAACCCATCTGTGTTTGTTTTACTTGTATGTTTAATTGTGTTCGGTCCTGAGTCATAATACCCTCTATGTTTTATCCACTGATATAGAAAGCCACTTTTATCATATAAAATTTGGGTCTGAAAACAACTCTAATTATAAAGATTTTATCCATAGTTTTCCTTTATATTCTTTTCTCCCATACTTAAACAGAACTGATGTAACACAGTATGCCTTCAGAAGAAAGAAAGAAGAAAGAAAGAGAAAGAAAGAAAGAAAGAAAGAAAGAAAGAAAGAAAGAAAGAAAGA
>NW_023270454.1:48859295-48906713 GCF_011800145.1 Mirounga leonina
AGAAAGAAAGAAAGAAAGAAAGAAAGAAAGAAAGAAAGAAAGAAAGAAAGAAAGAAAGAAGAGAGAGAAAAGAAGAGAGAGAAAAGAAGGGAGGAGGAGGGGGAAAAAAGAAAAACCTTGTATTATTTCTTTACTGTCTCCATTTTATATTCCCAAACTTGCCACACATATTGGACAATTTTTGAATATCAAAATCGTATTGGCTCTTTTCACATTATCCATTTCTATGGCATTTCATTAAAGATTGTTGGTTAGCTTCCCATTAGTAAGTGAATCAAGTAGACTTTGAGTCTATTTCTTTAATATTTGGCTATGTAAATTTAACAATACAACCAAATTACTTTGCTTCCTTCTGGCTTCTTATTAGTAATTAGATCAACCTTTCCAAATACTAATAGTATATTGATGGATGGTTACTTGCTTTGTGGGCTGCATTTAAAATCCTGGGGTACAATCAGTATCAAAACATAAATCAGTCATCATGAGAATAGACGTGAATATTGATTCTGTGGTAAATATTCTCAGGAGACGGTTTTTAGAAAGCCACAGATTAAGACTATGTCTATATGGAAGTACCATTGAGCATTTATTGATCTTTGGCTAAATAAGTATACATTCTTCTTCACTGTTGCCACAGGACTTAAATTACATGTTTTAGGTCTAAAATCTCAAACATTCATAATAATACAAATAGATAGGTATACATTTTAACAGAACAGAAGTCATTGTTGTTGAATATGAAATCACTGATGTCTTTGTAAAATCCCAATGGCCTGAAAAGTAGACAAAAGTGAACTTGCATTGCAAGGATACAGATAATAGCAAAGAGAAAACAAAAGGGAGGTACTGGTTTTGGTGGTTTGCAATGGGCGAAATCAGATGGATGAATTGATAAGATTTACTTTTATTTAGCTTATTTGCCAACAGAAAAAAGAAAGCTACAGAAATATTGATAGTAAAATATAAAAAAAAAGTGACATAGAAATGTTATTACACTTCTATCCCTGTTTTGGCTGCTTTGCTGAGCGCTACTAAAAGTAGAAATTTTATTACAGGAAAAGGTATGAACAAACAAGGGAAATATGCTAAAGGAACAAATAAAATTAACTTTACTTTTCATGAAGAAGCATTGTATATTATGGCATTTAACCTAATTTGCTTTATATAGAAGAAATATGTGTGGAATATATAGTATTTTTAAATGGTGATAGTGATACCATGGCAGCGAACTTAGGGGAATGTGTCTTCCTTTTCTTCTCTTCAGCCTATTCTCATTAGAGTTACCAGGGTGATCCTCTTAAAATCTGTATTTTAGATGATGCTTTTCCCCTACTCAGAACCTTCCAGTAACTGCATATGGTACTTAGTGGAACCATGTTCTCACGAGTGGCCAAAAGGCCAGATATCCCTTAATCCCTTGGTATCTCAATCCTCAGCTCCTATTTTCTCCCTTTCCTCTCCAAACCCTCTTTGTTGATTATTGAATATGCTATTCACTCTCCCCTCTTTGGGTCTTTACACTTCATCAAATGACTCCTCATCGTTAAAGTATTCTCTGACCAAAACACATAAAATAGAATCAACCACCCAAAAACTCACACATTTCTGGAGGTAGCTGTTTATCCTGCCTTATTTTTGTTTGTGGTATTTCTTGTCATTAGGTTTATTACACAATTATTTTTCATTGAAGTATAATTAACATATGGTGTTATATTAGTTTCAGCTGTACAGTATAATGATTCAACAATTGTATACATTATCCAGGGCTCATCAAGATAAGTACACTCTTAGTCTCCTTTATCTATTTCACCCAAATTATTTATTTGTTTATTTTTATCCTCACCTTCCCCAGTGAAATGAAAGATCACCAAGGGCAGGGATTTTGACTATCTTGTTTACTGATATATGTAGACTAAAGAAAGACACTAGTATTTCCCGCACTTATCTAATTTAATCTTTATAATAACTCTGTACAGGAGATATTATGAACTACATTTTACAGAGAAGAAAACTAAAGTTTAAATTATACCCATTTCCGAAGATTCCCCACCTTGTAGCTGGTAGATCAGAGCTTCTACACATTTAGAGTGATGTCCTGCTTGGTGTAGTAGTTTATTCTATGAAATTCACTTGTGAGGTTACTAGTCATTTGATAATTAAAAGGACATTCTAATGCCATCCCAGTAATGTAAAATTAAATAATATTCGCCATCTATTTCCTATCTTAGTCACCAATCTCTGGGCCAGAAAAAAATAAAGCAACTACTGGAATTAAAATTATTTATAGTTCAAGCCTCAAATAGTGCCAGTTAGTTTTGTTTTGTTTTGTTTTTCTATTAAGTAAAGGGAGTGAATTGTCCTACACTTTTTAATTCAGGAAATTACATTCAGTATTGCTATAAGACGAAACCAATAAATAACATGTTTCTCTCACCACCATTATTCCCAAAGTCCTATCCCTTCTTCTGTTAACCAAACTGTGCTTTGATACCCCAGAAAAGGTGTGAGATTCCCCACCCCTCACACTACCCAACACACAGTATGTCCATTTCCACAAATTTCCTATACCAGATACTGCTATAACTGGATGGTCTCCTTTTTTCATGTCTTTCCTTCTTTTTCCTAGCCGTGAAGGTAAGATATGTCCATTGTGCCTTAAAAGATATCCCACTTAAATTATGGCCTAGTGATTCAGGCTGCCAGATCTCACATCAAGACTTATATTGTCTTCTTGATAATTAAATGTGGTTGTTGACATTGAACAGAATCTCCAGCACATTTTTAGCAATTATTAAAATTACCTGTTTTTTTGTTTGTTTTTTAAAGATGGAAATACCCAAGACATCTAATCAATACTAGCATATAGTGTAAGACAAGAGCGTAAGAGACATGTTTACATGAATTTATATATCCATAGCTTCCCAAAAATATCTTCCAGTAAAATTCTCAACTGCTATCACCTGTCATTTTCCCTAGCAGGGTAATATGATTACAAATACACTGGAATAAATGAATATCCAGATCCTGCAAATTTACTCAAGTTGTTATCTTCCTCACCAGTGCAATGTTTGAGGAATAACTCTATCACATTTTATCATAAACATTTCTGAACTAAAAGAGAATGGCATTATATGATATATTTAGGAAGACAAATAGGACTTTATTTAGAACTGGTGTGATAGAGCAACTTAGGTAACGATTGCATTAAAATCTAAACAATAATGGTCTTTATTACCTAAGTATAGTTTAGCTAATCTTTCCTTTTACACTTTACAAGTTTTTTTTTTTTTTTTAAGAACTTAAAAACTGTATTGTGTGAAATGAGAGGAAAGCTGGATCTATGTTATGTATATCAACAGTTCTAAAAATTTAAAAGAAAAACAAATTAAGCCATATGGCATTTTGTGTCTCTTTCCACCTTCCCCTTTTCTGGGCCATCAGTGAATACATTGGTTGCTTCATTGTATAGTTGCAAATGTGCAGATTACTTGTAATGGTTAATTTTACGTGTCAACTGGCCTGAGCCATGGTGAGGACATATTTGGTCAAACAGTATTTTGGATGTTTCCGTGAGGGTGTTTTTGGATGAGATTTAAAGCAGATTGCCCTCAAAAATGTGAGTGGGCCTCATCAAATCAGTTGAAAGCCTGAATAAAACAAAAGAGTGTCCTTCCCCGAACAAGAGGGAATTCGGCAGCAGACTGGTTTTTGGACTGATTCAGCTGCTCCCCCCAGACTGGCAGCCCACCCTGCAGATTTCAGACTTGCCAGCCTCCATAACCATAAAAGCTAATTCCATTATTTATAGGTAAGCAACTTAGGAAAGTGCTTGCATTAAAATCAGGTTCTTTCCGGATGCCTGGGTGGCTGAGCCGGTTAAGCCTCTGCCTTCGGCTCAGGTCATGATCCCGGGGTCCTGGGACCGAGCCCCGCATGGGGCTCCCTGCTCCGCGGGGGGTCTGCCTCTCCCTCTGCCTGCCGCTCCCCCTGCTTTGTCTCTCTCTCTGATTAAAAAAAAGTACTAATACAATGAAATAGAGTCTGGTTCTTTTAATGAATGTAACACAACAGCGGTTCTTTATTAAGTATGGTTTCTCTAATTTTTCTTTACATTTTATGTTTTTCAAAATATGTAAATATGTATTGATGTGTGTGTGTGTGTGTGTGTACCCGTACACATCCTATTGGTTTGTTCCTCTAAAGAACCCTAATACAGTATTTATCCAGAGAAGAGATGAAGGAAATTGATCAAGGGTATGGAAAAATGGAAAATAGCTAGGTTATTCATTTAATACAGACTATTATGAAATATTATGGTTAATTTCTATGATCATATCATATTTCAAAGAATATCAACCCAGAACTTTAGTGAATTTCTAAGCTCTCTTTTTTTTTTATTAAAGATTTTATTTATTTATTTATTTATTTATTTGAGAGAGAGAGAATGAGAGACAGAGAGCACATGAGAGGGAGGAGGGTCAGAGGGAGAAGCAGACTCCCCGCCGAGCAGGGAGCCCGATGCGGGACTCGATCCCGGGACTCCAGGATCACGACCTGAGCCGAAGGCAGTCGCTTAACCGACTGAGCCACCCAGGCGCCCTAGGCTCTCTTTTCTATAGCAAAGTGCAGAGGTAATGATTATTGGAATTTTGCCATGGAACCGTCCAGTTCCTCTTTAACTTGATATTGATAATGATATGCAACAATATAAGATGATACCATATGACACCAAATCAGCCTTAAACTGTGTTTGCTTTTCTGTGAGTTTTATTACATTTTTCCAGATTATTAGATGTTTTTTCTAGGAATCTACCACCTTATTAAACTAAATATTTCCTAAGAGTTGCCATGGAGCTGATAACTTACAAATTAAAAATAAGTATTGTTTGAGGCAATGGGAACTACTGTAGGCTATATGTGTGAAGCTACAAAGAGCACACACGATGAATTAAGAGCAATGTGTATTAAGTAGATAGATTTCCAAACTTTCTTAGTTAATAAAATCTTTTCATCCAAATAAGAAATATAAATTAACATCTGAAAAATTTAATATAATCCATATGGCTGATCTATGAAAGCTGAGAATTTGAAAATATATAACATTATAGGACAAAAGAATCTTCTTGATTTACCACTTTCTTTAAAAAAAAAATAGCTAACCTATATACCAGGGATGGATGCAGATATTTATTTTCCTTTATGTTATTAATATATAAATTAATATTAACAAATAAAAATATTATTTTTATAGAAGTATTCATGAGTGTCTCATGTAGTATGCTACAACATTATATGCTATTATTTTTGCTGAGTGTATTTTCTTATTTAGCCATCATGCACTAATAGAAATCCTTGCTTTAAATAGAAATCCTTTCATAAAAGCTTTCTACTTTTCTGGAGTCAGACTGTCTGGTTCTTAGTATCCAATTCATGACCCATGGAGACGTTCAACAACAAAAAAAGAATATTAAGGGTGACAATTTACCACAAAATGCATCATAAAAAAACAATGACTAAACTAAATGATATCATATTCAAAGACATTTAATGAGAAGCAGAAATCTCTAGTTATCGTGTGCCACATCCAATTATTCCACCACATCTCAGGGAGAGGGGTTTTCACAAATGTTAACTTTGAATGCCTGGGGGGGTGGGAAAACAGAATACAGATGTGAACATTACAAAGAGCTTAAGCTGTTCTGGAGTAAAGCACATGTTTGCTGACAAACATATTCATAAGGGAAAAAAAAGAATGGTAATAAAGATAAACTTGGGACACAATATATTTTGGACTACAGAGAGAGGAACTTTTAATTTAATGCTGTCTTAGGGGAAAGCCATCCTCAATTTAATACTTATTCCTCTTCCTTCAAGCCATTCTTTTCAAATAGGGGAGCAAGGCACTGTTTTTAATGATCCCTATTTTAGGGTCCAAGGAGAAAATAGAATGGGTCGCTAAACTGGAAATTCCAAATGTAGAAAAGCTATAAGCCACAAACACCTGAACACATCAAAGGATGAAATGTTTACTTGCTACAATTTCTCCTTTTATAACAGCAGACAATGGACAGTTCCTAGAAATTCCTGCTAAGAAGAGTTGTAACAGACATAAGGAACCACCCCCTCTATTCCTGTATAAAATTACGTAACAAATATGCTTTCTAAGAAAATATGCTCCTGAGTCCTAATGATTAATTTCTTGTGTAAACATTATTTCTTTTTATAGATATTTTTAAACACCTTTAATAAAACCTATGCTTTCACTACATTGGAGTGATACTTTTGACTATCTGAAGAATAAAAATTGCTTTCAGTAATTATATTTAAATATATTTCTTAATAATAAAAACGAACATATAAAAGTTAGATTCAAAAGATTCAAAATGCACTGCTTTAAATTTTCTGTAGAAAAAAGATAAAATATAATAGTTCACATTGAAATGACCTTTTAGATTATTTAAGAAAATAGTATAATTAATTTGATGTTGTTCCAAGAAGGGAAAAAAAAAAAAAAAACCCATAGATTTTCATAAAAAAAAAGAAGATGAGAAAATGAATAAAGGTGAAATAAAATTGTTTTTTTTATTCTTAATTGTTCAAAAGGTAACTCTTTGCTAAATAAGTCAAGCAGAGATAGACAATTATCTCATATGTGAAACATAAGGAATAGCGCAGAGGACCAAAGGGGAAGGGAGGGAAAACTGAATGGGAAGAAATCAGAGAGGGAGACAAACCATGAGAGACTCCTGACTCTGGGAAACAAACTGAGGGTTACAGAAGGGAGGGGGTGGGAGGATGGGGTAACTGGGTGATGGGTATTAAGGAGGGCACATGCTGGGGCGCCTGGGTGGCTCAGATGGCTAAGCGTCTGCCTTCGGCTCAGGTCATGATCCCAGGGTCCTGGGATCAAGCCCCGCATTGGGCTCCCTGCTCGGCGGGAAGCCTGCTTCTCCCTCTCCCACTCGCCCTGCTTGTGTTCCCTCTCTCGCTGTGTCTCTCTCTGTCAAATAAATAAATAAAATCTTAAAAAAAAAAATTCAGATGAAGCAAATTTAAGAACAAGGAAAGTTATGGGAGATTCAGAGGAGTATTTTATAATGATTAAAGGGCCAATTTGTTGATTCTTCAAAAAGATACAGCAATCTTAAATGTGGATGCATCTAACAACACAGAATCAAAATATGTGAGGAAAAAACTGATAGAACCGCAAGGGGGAATAGACAAGCCTACTTTTATAGTTGGATACTTAAGCATCTTGCAGTAATTCATAGTTCAGCAGGCAGAAAATTAGAAACTATGTCCCTGGCCTAAATAGCACTTTCAATCAAAATGACCTAATTGACATTTATAGAACATTCCATCAAGGAAAAAAAGAATACACATATTTTCTCATGTACCTATGCAATATTCACTAAGGAAACACATCTAGATTATAAAATGTGCTTAAAATATTAAAAGAGTAGAAACCACACAAAGGATATACTCGCCACACGGAAATAAGTTAGAAATCAATAATAGAAAGATAGATAGAGATCCCAAATATTTGTAGATTAATTAACGTACTTCCAAATAATACACAGGTTAAGGAAGAGTTTTTTTTTTTTAATTTAAAATCAATTAGCCAACATATACTACATCATTAGTTTTTGATGTATTGTTCAATGATTCATTAGTTCTGTATAACACCCAGTGCTCATCACATCACATGCCCTCCTTAATGCCCATCACCCAGTTACCCACCCCCCATCTCCCTTTCCACAACACTCAGTTTGTTTCCCAGAGTCAAGAGTCTCTCATGGTTTATCTCCCTGATTTTTTCCCATTCAAACTGAATGTGAAGGAAGAATTTTTGAGTGAAATCTAAACAAAAGAAATATTTGAACTTAAGGAAACATAAAATAAAAGATCAGTTTTATGGGAAATCAGTATTAAGAAAGAAGTTTAAAGAACTAATGCTTATATTAGAAAAGCAGAAAGATCTAAAATCAGTAATGAAGGCTTCCACCTTAGGAAAATATGAAAAGAAGACTACCTTAAGCAGAAGAAAAGATATACTAGAAAAAAAATCAGAAATCAATGAATTTGAAATCATGAAATTAATGAGACAAAATAAATGAAAGTAAAAGCTGATTTTTTAAAAGATCAATAAAACTGACAAATCTTTAATCTTTAAATAAAAAAAAAAAGAGAGAAGTCACAAACTGTCAATACCAGAAATGAACAAATGTCATCACTACTGAGCTCATGGACATTAAAGAGTGATAAAGGAATACCATTCCTAACTCTATGTTCAGGGCACCTGCACCCCAATGTTCATAGCAGCAATGTCCACAATAGCCAAACTGTGAAAGGAGCTGAGATGCCCTTCAACAGATGAACGGATAAAGAAGATGTGGTTCATATAAACAATGGAATATTAGCCATCAAAAAGGGTGAATACCTACCATTTACATCAACATGGTTGGAACTCGAGGGTATTATGCTAAATGAAATAAGTCAATAAGGGAAAGACAATTATCATATGGTCTTATTCATATGTGGAAGAAAAGAAATAGTGCAGAGGACCGTAGAGGAAGGGAGGGAAAACCGAATGGGAAGGAATCAGAGAGGGAAACAAACCATGAAAGACTCTTGACTCTGGGAAACAAACTGAGGGTTTGTAAAGTTTATATGGAAAGACAAAGAACCCATAGTAGTCAACAAAATACTGAAGAAGTACAAAATTAGAGGAGTTGCATTACCAATTTCAAGACTTTGGATCAGCTACATTAATCAAGATAGCATGGTATTAGGGGAAGAATTAAAATGTTGATCAATTGAACAGAAAAAAGAGCTCAAATACATAACACAAAAATAGGCAACTGATCTTTGATAAAGGAGCACAAGCAATCCAATAAAGTGAGAATAGTCTTTTCAACAATGCTATGAGAGGAATTGGACATCAATATCCAAAACACAGAATAAACATTGACACAAATCTTACACCTGTCACATAAATCAACTCAAAATAGATCATTGAGCTAAGTTTGAAATGCTAAAATATCAAATTCTTAGTAGAAAACGTAAGAGAGAATCTAGATGACCTTGACTTTGGCAGTGAGTTTTTGTGGTTTTCTTTTAATTTTATCGAGATAAAATTGACATATGGCATTATAGTGTAAGGTGTACAGCATAATGATTAGACTTACATATATTGTAAAGTGATTGCCACAATAGATTTAGTTAACATCCATCACCTCGTGTAGATGCAAAAAAAAAAGAAGAAATCTTTTTTTTTTCCTCTTGTGATAAGAACTTTTAAGATTTACTCTCTTAAATTTCAAATATATCATTTAGCAATGTTAACTATACTCACCATGTTGTACATTATATTCCCAGTACTTATTTATCTTCTAACTGGAAGTTTGTAACTTTTGACCACTCTCATCCATTTCCACTGGTGATGAATTTTTACATACAACACAAAAGTGAAATCTATATAAAAAAACATTTTTAATTAGATCATTAAAATTACAAACATTAGGAAAGACACCGTTATTAAAATCAAAAGTCAAGCCACAGACTGAGAGAACATATTTTCCAAAGACATATTTGACACAGGTCTTGGATCCAGTATATGCAAAGAAATTTTAAAGCTCCACAATAAAAAAACAGCAACCCAATTAAAAATGGGCAAAAGAACAGTTCAGAGCCCTCACCAAGAAATACATACAGATAGGAAACAAAAACATAAAAAGATGCTCCATATCATACGGTATTAAGAAATTTTGAATTAAAATAACAATAAAATACTACTATACAAATATTATAATAAATAAAATTTAAAAATGGATATTACCAATTTCTAGCAAGGATGTGGAGCAACAAGAACTTTTATTCATAGATAAAGGAAATGCAAAATGCAAGATTTTGGAAGACAGTTTGTCAGTTTCTTGCAAAGCTAAACATAATCTTGCCAGATGATCCTGCAATTGGATCCTAGCTATTTGCCTGACTGATTTGGAAAGTAATGTCCACATGAAAGCCATGCACATGAATATTTATAACAGCTTTATCCATAATTACCCAAAACTGTAAGCTACCAAGGTGTCCATTAACAGATAAATGGATAAACAATCTGTGGTGCAACCAAATAATAGAATATTATTGAGTTAAATAAAAAGTGAGTAGTTAAGCCACAAAAAGAAATGGATCACAGTAAGTGCATATTGCTAAGTGAAAGAAGCCAATCTAAAAAGACTACATATTTTATGATTCCAGTTATATAATATCCTGTAAAGGTAAAACTGTGGAGACAGTAAAAAGATCAATAGTTCCCGGGGATTTGTTGTTGCCAAGGTAAATTTGAATAGGTGAAGCACAGGGGATATTTTAGAATGGTAAATCTCTCCTGCATGATATTGTATTTGTGGATACATGACACTAGCCATTTAGCAAAACCAATAGAACTTGACAGCGCAGGGAGTAAACCTAAATGTATGCAAATTAAAAAAATAATAATTTAAGAGACTAAAGGATCCCAAGAAGGAACAGAGACAAAATAATCTACTTGTATAAAAATCTCTGAAATAGGGCGCCTGGGTGGCTCAGTTGGTTGAGCGACTGCCTTCGGCTCAGGTCATGATCCTGGAGTCCCTGGATCGAGTCCCGCATTGGGCTCCCTGCTCGGCAGGGAGTCTGCTTCTCCCTCTGATCCTCCCGACCCTCCCGCTCTCATGTGCTCTCTCTCTCAGTCTCTCTCTCTCAAATAAATAAATAAAATCTTAAAAAAAAAAAATCTCTGAAATAACCTCATGAAGGGGGCAGGGAAATATGTACTGACCTAAGAATCTTTGGAAATTAATAGCATATGTAAAACTAAAGACAAAAGAAACTGTGTACATAAGCACTGATAATAGTGTGTCCATCAGGTCATGGGTTAACAGTTCTGATATTACTGTACATGTATACTGGTATTGAAAAATATATAAATAGATGACTGATAGTCAAAATAACTACATTATTTTGAATTTATATTAAAATATTTCCAAGTATTATTATTTAAGAATCTTGAGATGTTTATTAACAATTAAAACTCATGCTCATTAATACTTTTTATTAAAAGAAATTCTTTTTAACAAAGCAAATGTATTTGTTTAATCACTGATTAAACTGAAGTGCTTCATTTGTTTAATCAACCAAAATTAAGTAATTAATAATCTTTAATTATTTTCTTAACTATCAGGATATTTAGAGGTAATTTTCTTCTCAGCTAATTATATTTCATGTATACATCATATTTAATCATATTGCTGTCCCATTTTTATTAACATTATTTCAGTAATTTTATTTGCTTTCATTGACTCAAAAACTCACTTTTGTTAAAACATTTTGGTAAAACTCACTTATTAAAATGAGGATAAAATCATCAAATGAGAAGAAATAATTGTAATGTTTCTTATGGGGAAGTATACATCCTCCTTATGTATTTGATAATGCTGTGTTATTCTTGTTTCTCAAACTATTAAATTTGAATTATCTGGGGCACCTGGGTGGCTCAGTTGGTTAAACATTTATCTGCCTTTGGCTCAGGTCATAATCCCAGGGTCCTGGGATCAAGTCCCACGTTGGGCTCCTTGCTCACCAGGGAGTCTGCCTCTCTTTCTCTCAACCCCTGCCCCTCCACTCTACTTGTGTTCTCTCTCCCACTCACTCTCTCTCTCTCTCAAATAAATAAATTAAATTAAATTAAAATAAATTTGAATTATCTGTCATAACGATTGTCTCTGAATTAGGCTGTATTGACAATATCCTTTTTGACAACCCATCACTTCTGTGTTATTTACAGTAGATTTTTTTTTCTCTTATGAAGTATATGAAATAAATTTTGTATGGGCCATGACTAACATGGAGGTTTTCATTGCTATTAAGGAATCACTCCAAATTCACATCAAAAACCACTAAATAGTACATGTAAATATTAGTCCATTCAATTTCTTGCCATTTGAAATTAACTTTCTGGTGGATTTATTTGACAATTTAGTTAAATGACAGTTTCCCCTCTTGTGCTATGTGCACAGGAAAATGATCTCAGCCCTGTGCAAACAGGGCTCAGTGAGAAGAGAGGACGCAGAGGGATCACATGGCCAGGTGCAACTAGGTGTGGGTTCAGAAAGCTGAATAATAGAAGACACTTAAAGAGTAACCATTCTGGAAATAATTGAGTTTGGAATCACTGATATTTTAAGGAATTTAAAATATAATCTGTATAAGTTCAATTAAAGATGGTTAAATGGCATGAAAAAATATAAATCAATAGAACTTTCATATTCTGGATAGGACTGAAAAATCAATTAGCAAAAGACACTAGGAGAGAAGAATGTTGAAAACTGTCTCCTTTCAAAGGCAGAGGGCAATTTTTTCTTACTCAGTGACTTTATGGAAATGGAGCCTGGGTGGACCCATTACCCAAGTATGTTTGCAGAAGACACTGGATTCCTAGTCATCCAACAGACTCAGTGAAGTGAGGGGTACAATAATAGTTCTCTCTATTTCGAATGTGCATCCAGGCCTGAATCAGATGATTCTGAGACCTGAGAGAAGAATTTAACAGGAAAATGGAATTTGAGTTCCACCTGTGCTGTCGTCTATTTGCCAGTGCTGATTATAGGAAATTCAACAGTTGGAGTCTTCAAAACATAAGAACTTCAAAAGATCAGTGAGACATTCACAGTGAAAGCATCGAGTTAACTCATACGGTAGATGAAAGAAATTTCTTTAGTGAAAGTATAACTAAGCTGAAATTAATCAACATATTTTTTTAAAGATTTTATTTATTTATTTGAGACAGAATGAGAGAGAGAGAGAGAGAGCACATGAGAGGGGGGAGGGTCAGAGGGAGAAGCAGGCTCGCTGCCAAGCAGGGAGCCCGATGAGGGACTCGATCCCGGGACTCCAGGATCATGACCTGAGCCAAAGGCAGTCGCTTAACCAACTGAGCCACCCAGGCACCCCTAATCAACATATTTTAATGACAAAAATATAAAGATCCTAGCCATCTAGTTTCCTTTGTAAGCTAAAGAACTTCTTAATGAAAAATTTCCTATACAATTTAAGTCTGCTGACTTTGTGCCTAACTACCTCCTCACACCCCAGGAACGTAGTCCTCTTGATTTCAGCTACGGCTAATTCTCCTATATGTGCAAGGCTATCCAGTCGCACCCCGCCCCCCGCCCCCAGCCTTAGAATAATTTCTGGAGATGTGCAGTTCCAGTCTATTTAACAATCAGCCATAAGTGGCAGCCCCTGGCCTCTGCCAACCATTTTGTTTCCTGACCTTGACCATTCCCCATGCAACCTGGTTGCGCTAGTTTTGCCTTTCCCATTTTGCAGGGGAATCCATCGATGACGTTCCCATAATTTTTCCCTACACCATACCAAATTAATGTACTCATTCACTTGCTCAGTCGTCTAACTTCTTTCCATCGCTTTGACTGCCAAAGTCTTTAATAGGTTTAACAAGCACAGCTCACACGTATCTATGCACATGGACAATAACATTATAAAGTTTATCAGCAGACTTTTTTGAACAGCTCTATGAAGTCACTCAGTAGTAAATATCACAGTCCCACATGGACATTTTGATTTCCAATGCATGAAAATTAGTTTATGGTATATTAAAGCAAACTCACTTTCTTTGACAGTTACTGATAATATCGGTCCATGGTAGTATAATCATGATATGTGCTATGCAATTGACATCGTCTGATTGATAAACAATTCCCACAAAAATAGTAAGTGCGTTCTCCAATTCATGTTATTAGATAGGGAGAAAAAATTTCATGTTTGAGAGAAAGAGCATTGAGGTCAAGTACAGGTTTCTTCCCTGTTCTGTGACCTTTGCTGTATCACTTAATTTAGATATGATTAAATCAGGCACACCTCAGAGAGTTGTGAGAATTTACAATATACATATTCTTAAAAATATATATTTATAAAGTACAACACTTCTTGGGATGTAATAAGGTTTGCTAAACAGCTGGTGTAACACACACAAAAAAACTGCATATTTATCTGTAAATTATCTTTTGGTGACATGAAAACATGTCTCCTAGTGAAATCAGTTTCCCAAGGAGAACGTCCAACAACAGTTGTGTTATTAAAAGTGAATTACCATATAATATCATAAAAAACACTAGATTATTATGTCAAATAACCACCCTAACCTAAAAAAATACTACCAATTGTTTACAAAGATACATAAAATAGAATGCAAGGTGAGGTTTTAACCAGAGGCTGAGTCTTTTATTCCCCTCTATTTACTTCTTCAATTGCACCAATATATCTGCTAAAAAAAAAAAAAAAAGAGCGTTGCACTCTTACTTGTAGAGTATATGCCTAGAGTTTTTGAAATACTAAGTCGCATTAGCTAGCCACAGTTTCCAAAAGAATAAAAACGATGAATGATGTAAAACTGGCTTCCCATATACAGCTGAGAAAAGCAGGTACATTGTGTCCATTTAGAGATGTAGATGTATGACCTTCATGCTTTACCGAAGCCACACAGTGCTAGCTCTCAGCTTTCACTCTCATTTGGAAGGTAAGAGCCGGCAGGACTGGCAGACTTTAAGCTGCCAATCATTTAGAGAGCTGTATTTGTCTTGATTAAATAAGCACCAGTTATTAAAACTAGGCCTTGACATTCAGGAGAACCCGCGGTTGCTTTTAGGTCTGTCTGTACCAGAGTGATGCTTCTGTCCTGAAAGTCTCCGTCACCATGAGAGGCCAGTGAAAGGGTCCTGGGTGCCATCAACCTGCCTCCCCTCAGTAGAAGCACTCTAGAGTTGATTTCAACCCTAAAGTTAAATATATATACATATATATTTTTTAATATTTTAAATATATCTTTTTATATTTTAAATATATACTAATATATATTTATGCATATGTGCATACGTTTATATGTATTTATGTATATATGCATAATTTTATATGTGTGCATATATATATATAATTTATATCTTAAAACAGTTCATTTTGTTCAAAAGGGAACCTATTGTGAAATTTTATTGAAACAATATCCCAGGTTATCGGACCAAGTTGTTAGAATTTTTGGGCCAAAGGAATTCTTATTGACTGATGGAAGTTTGCATTTCTCACTTGGAAAGGATGCTGTACATACCATAGAAGAAGATGTAAATATCACACCACATGTGAGCCATTCATTTCAAAGACTTTCTGGTTAGAATGCTGTGATTGTACTGTAGCTAGAAATTGGATATATCCAATTCTATGAGAAATAATAATAATCGCAGTATGAAATATAACATATTCTCTGAAATCTTTTGTCTAGTTAAAACAATGTTTGCCACCAAAATAAGATAGATAATCTATGCCAATTGAAGAATTTCTACTTGTCTGAATTAATTTATGTGTTTGTCTATATTGGGTATTACATCTTCTAAGATAGATTTCTAAATGATGTGCTCTTTCAAAACTTAATGTGTTCTTCATTTCTAGCTATTGCTTAGTAGTATTGGTTTGAATCATAATCTTCTACTGAAAATAAATCACAAACTGTGATAAGGTTGTGGTTATCCATGTGAAATTATCAAAGGTCGCTTTAAGAAGTATAGAGAACTATGTATCTGTCTTATCAAAATACAATAGGGAAGGCAATTTAGAAAGGAAAAAGAAAGGTCAGGGTTTGCTTTTCTGTGACTCTTCAACCACACCTAGAATTGGGGTAGATCATTTCTTTATTCACAATCACTTTATTCATTATTCAAAGTTCCCTCAATGGGAAAGAAAGAAAGAGGCAATGGAGCATACCAATGCAGCAGTTTTGATGAACACTAATCGGTAAATTTAGCTGCCAACATCTTCATGCCACACTACCCACTGTCTTTGAGAACTGTGGAACTAAATGTTTCATAATGTTGGATTATACCGTTAAAATAAGCCACCTCCATGCAGCTCTCTGTTCCTCTGCAAACCTGGTTTATCCCATTCTGTAGTGCCAGTGATAGGTAACATAAAACATGTTATCAAGATTTAAATAGGGATGTTTTCAACAATTTTGTTGACTCTTTTTTAAGTGACTAGTGCATAGATGAAAATTAATTCATTTACTGAAATAATTGCCTTTGAAGAAAGCTTTTCCCTCAATAATTCAAATTATTTAAGTTAAAACACTTGTTTCCCAAATTAACTCAGTAATTAGCACTCTTATTACAAGCAAATACAAATCAGAACATAAATTCTTGCATAGTAATAAACTAATAAACTTAGATCTCACACTTTCAACTTCATTTTGTCTTTTGACCAAAACTATGCCCAAGTTCCAATTACAATTTCACACAAAGTAGTGGCATCTAAATCCAAAACAAGGTGGAAACTTAATTTATAAAATTACATTATATTTTTTCAGTTTTTAAAAAATGTAAATCAAAAGAGGATCATATATAGTAAGGACATACTTTTAAGATTATGAATTAGGTATTAAAAATTAGCTTGTCTATTCAAATACCTTCACATATTATTTATTTGAATAAATTAAATATATAGAGAATTTAAAATTTTTACTTGTTCTAAAAAAATGCTTTTAAGATATACTTAGTAAAGCAGTTGGAAAATGTGGTAATTATGGCTTCATAAAATATAATACTTCAAATCATAAAGAGATAATTTATATGCAATGCTTGAATATTTTATGCTTTTTAATTATACAACCTTGATATTCTTTGCAATGAAAATTATCATCTATTTTCAATATCATTATGAAGGAAAATAAATCTGCATAGCAGAACCATGCAAATGTTATTGCCAGACATTAAATATACATGTCGAGAAGTTACGAAATGACATATACTCTTGAGACACAATGCCACTCATATCATTAAATTTCATGAAAAACTTGTTAAACTACCATAATCAATTGAAAACTCATTATTTGTGTATCTCTCTCAACATATCAACTAACTTTGAGAAAAGGAACAAATTAGTTCAACAAAGGTGATGCAGACTTTCTAAAGTTTTATAGTTTTTGGTATATATGTCTACAGTAGACATTTTAAAAGCAAAAACAAATGCTATTCAACGAGTATAGTATTCCTTTGTGTGCTTTTGGTATACTTATTTAAGTAGGCTTTATAAATAGACTTTTTTTTTTTTATTTCCAATTGTTTGCATTTACTAATAATCCCGTGGTGAAAATATACTTTGAGATATTTATTTATTTATTTATTTATTAGAGAGCAAGTAAGAGAAACAGCATGAGAGGGGAAGGGGTCAGAGGGAGAAGCAGGCTCCCCACTGAGCCGAGAGCCCGATGTGGGACTCGATCCCAGGACTCTGGGATCATGACCTGAGCCGAAGGCAGTCGCTTAACCAACTGAGCCACCCAGGCGCCCCTGTAAAAATATACTTTGGAACTTTATGGCATCCTTGAATCAAAGACATGTCCATTTAAAATTTTGGGGTAAAATATTGGCAAGTTGCCTTCAGAAGATTGTATTAATTTATGCTTTCACTAACAGCACAGGATAGTCTCTGAATTATTACCCCTTGAAAACTCTAAAATGATACTTTATTATTATTTTACTTTGTAGTTTTTAGAGGATAATTTCTATATTTAGGGAAAATTTTAACCTTTTTCACTATATACTTTTTAATTTATTGATTTTTTATGATATTTTTAAGCATAAGATTAGCAGTCTATGGACAAATTGTACCTCGTTCTTTATGGTATCTAAGTTTGCATCATGTTTGAAAGGGTTCTTAACTCTGAACTTTCAGAAGTGGTACCGATATTTTTGATTTTATGTTTTATAAGAACTTGATTCATAAGAAATATACTTTGAGTGCAAAAGATTCTCTTTTTTTTTAAATATTTTATTTATTTATTTGACAGAGACACAGCAAGAGAAGGAACACAAGCAGGGGGAGTGGGAGAGGGAGAAGCAGGCTTCCCGCCAAGCAGGGAGCCTGATGCGGAGCTTGATCCCAGGACCCTGGGAGCATGACCTGAGCCAAAGGCACTTAACGACTGAGCCACCAGGCGCCCAGTGCAAAAGATTCTTAATGTAAGAATTAATTGGAATGAAAAAGTTTCCCCATTTTTTTAAGCTTGTCAATATTTTCATATTGAAATAAATAATTTTTATATATTTTTTAAAGATTTTATTTATTTGAGAAAGAGAAAGAGAAAGCATGAGTGGGGGAAGAGGCAGAGGGAGAGGGAGAAGCACACTTCCAGCTGAGCAGGGAGCCCAATGTGGGACTTGATCCCAGGACCCTGGGAGCATACTGGGATCATGGCCTGAGCCAAAGGCAGAGGCTTAACCAACTGAGCCATCTAAGTGCCCCACGAATAACTTTTTTTAATACATAAATAAGTCTGACTTTATCGTCCCTCCTCCCTCCCTCATACCCTCCTTCCCTCCTCATTTCTTTTTCCTTCCTTCCTTTCAGCAGATATATATTAATCAATTATCACATACCAAGGTTTATGGTAGTGCAGTTTTTGCATTTTGCTGCTAGAACAATATGTCAACAATTATGATTTTCTCCTGAACCCCCACCACAAGTTTTACTTTCTGAATATGCCAGCAATTGTCAGCAAGTTTGCTAAACAAACTTGGTGTTTGTTTAGGCACCTGGTGTATAATCAGAGTTGTCCCTAGAACCTTTTCTTTCAATATCCCTCATGTCAAAATGCAGCTTATAACTTTTTCAAACATGTAGACAGGTATTATGAAGACATAAAATAACTATTTCTAAATAATGACATATAAGTGAAAAAAAAATATTGCTTTCAAGGACAGTTTTATAAGAATTTGAGAGCCACGAGCATGCAATCCAAATTCAATTTATTGATTGAGTTTTTCTCATGTCTCAGATCCGGTTCTGTTATATGAGTACATGTTCAGCTGGGAGGCAAAGAAAAAAACCACTTTATTTTCAACTTTTAATACTCGCCTAAACCTTATCAAAATCAAATATTATAAGGTTGTTATAAAAGTCAAAAAAGTCCTCAGTGCTTTTTATCCAGTGACTCGTGCAGTAGATTGCACACATGTTATTGAAGATTGATATCTAGTAAATACTGAAGAAGTTAGAATCAATAATTCGATGTTCCTTTGTATTAATTCTGCACACTAGCCTTGGACTAATTTTAGATAAATGCATGTAAATGAGTGTGATCATAAAAAGTTCTGTGATGTTTTAGAAGTAATAGAACTATTCTATGTCAGCAGGAAGTAAAGGCTTTTTTTCTTACTATTCCTAAATTGTTTGTAATCACTATTCTTTTGAAATTTTGAGAATTTTCTAATTATAAACTCACACAACAGTCCAAATGTCATTTGATGATTAGATTGAAACTTGTAAATGACTACACTTTCATTTTTTATTTTTTAATTATTTCTTAAAGATTTTTACTTATTATTTGACAGAGAGACAGCTAGAGAAGGAACACAAGCAGCGGGGAGTGGGAGAGGGAGAAGCAGGCTTCCCACTGAGCAGGAGCCCAATGCAGGGCTCGATGCCAGGACCCTGGGATCATGACCTTAGCCAAAGGCAGATGCTTAAGGACTGAGCCACCCAGGGGCCCCAAATGATTACATTTTTAAGCAGTTAACCTGAAAGTACAGAAATAGATGATTTGCATCAGATGATTTGGGCTGCCTCTGTGCCTAACAACTGGTCTGTGAGCCCCAGTGGCCTGGAAATAGTCATTTTTAACAAGCTTACCAGTGATACTTACAGACTCAAAAGCTTATCATCATTTTCTTGGGAGAAGTAAACAAATCATACATACAAGTTTATCTAATTTGTGACTTATTTTTACCCAGATGGCAGGATGGAAAGAAAGAAGAAAAAGAAACATTCTTAAATTATGTAAGAAATACTTTATATATTATTACTTCTATTATACATATACAGGTAATGGAAATGTAGTCTTAAGGTGGTCAGATATTTTTCTCAGATTTTAATGACTTCAAAATTACTTTTTATTGGCATTCTTGTACACTGCAGGTAGGAAGTAACATGGAATAATCCTTTAGAAAATAAATGACATTTTTTGAAAAATCACAGAATATTGAACCTAATTTTAATCTATTCTAATTTATTGATCAATCGATCTACTTATCTTCCCAGGGAATTGAAAACATATGTATAGACACATAATTAAATTAGGGTATTTTTAATGACTTTATTAAAAATGCTAAAAATTAAGAAATATCCTAACTGTCCAACAACAGAATGGCTAAAAAATGGTGATCTATTTATACAAATGGATTCCTACTCAGTCATGGGTAGGAACAAACTACCGATACATACACTTATGGGGTTGAATCAAAACCACTATGCTTATCAAAAGGAGTCTTATTGTATGGGTCCATTTACATGAATGACTAAATTAGGTAAACCAGCTAGAGTGAAATAAATCAAAATAGTAAATGCCTCTACAGTGTGGGAAGTGGGGGAAAGCAATGGACTGAGAAGGAACATAGCCTAGCCTACCAAGGTGACAGAAATGATCTATATTTAATCTGTAATCTGCTTAGTGGTTTCATTGTTGAATGCATGCTTTAATATTCATCAGACTGTTGCAGAATTGCAGGATTCTTATCTCATGATGGAGTCTAAGAATGAATCTCGTGGACACAAAAGGGTGAAGTGAATGCAAGTTTATTAAGTGAAGGTGAGAGCAGAAGGAAAGAAACAGCTCTCTAGAGTGAAAGAGGTCCCAAACAGGTTGCCACTGAAGGCTTTTAGTGGCAGTCTTTTATCGAAAACTTGACCAGTAAGCTTGTGGCCTCAAGATTCTTCTACCATCTTGGTTTGAGCAAAGACTATTGAGAACATCCTTAATGACTTGCTTCTTTGAGGTCTGATCATTTTATGTGATAACAATGTAGCCACCAAAGAAAACACTCCCTAGCATCCAGCGCCAGGTGATCTGGTCTAATCTTCTATCTCTTGTTCACTCTGTCTTAGCGTTCCTGCCTGCCAGAAAGAGTTTCAGAGTCTAGTCAGGGGCCCCTACCTCTCCCTGCCTATACCTTTACCTTTTCCTTACTCAGTACTGTAACACTTAATAGATGCGAATTATGCTATATGTAAACTAAAATCCAATTAACAAAAAATGGTCTTCCTAAAAAATGCTCTTTCTAAGCACAGCATATCAAACATTATTATGTACCTAATATAGGCTAATATGTTTTATGTATTTATTTACACTTTACAAAAGTGTTTTATCCAATTTTTCATTGAATTTTTGAAAAATATGAAGTTTGCAAACTACATAAAGAATATTACAGATGACATAATAACATAATCTTTCCAAACTTGTCTCCTGCCTGTTCCATCCATTTCCAGGGCATCAATTGATATTCATTTCCTCTATACAGTGCTATAGGTAATTTTTGCATATAGAAACATATGTATATTTATGTCTCCCCGTTAATTATAGGCTATGTTGTGCCATTTCTGTGCTATATATCTTTCTCTTTTCCCTTAATACAGGTAGGAGAGCATACATTATGTGACAATTTTAAAACATGCCTGCAAATACTTTAAAACTCCTTCCATCAAGTGTTGGGGTCTATAACCAGTCCCCTTTCCTTAAATCTGGGCTGATCTTAGTGACACGTTTGTAACTAAATTCTGGTGTTAGGTCAAAAAAGGTCATTCTTCTAGGGGCACCTGGGTGGTGCAGTCCAATTAAGGGGTGATTTTTGATTTAGGCTCAGGTCCTAATCTCAGGGTTCTGAGATTGACCCCCTGCATCCAGGCCTTCGTGAAGGCCACTGTCAGGCTTGTGCTCAGCCTGGAGTCCGCTTGAGATTCTCTTTCCCTCTCCCTTCCCCTCCCATTTATGCTCTCTCTCTCAAAAATAAATAAATCAATCAATCAATCAATCAATCAATCAATCAATCTAGAAAGAAAGAAAGAAAGAAAGAAAGAAAGAAAGAAAGAAAGAAAGGAAGGAAGGAAGGAAGGAAGGAAGGAAGGAAGGAAGGAAGGAAGGAAGAGAAAGAAAGAAAAAAGGAAAGAAAGAAAGAATGAAAAAAGGAAAAAAGAAAGAAAGAATCATTCAACATCTATTTGGCTTAACTTCATGGGGAAGCCCAGAGGGAAACCCCAAGGGGTACAGTAAATCCCTTCCCAAATTCCTGAGCCCTACAAAATGTGAACAAAATACAATTTTATTTTTTTTTATTTTATTTTTTTACAAAATACATTTTTTTTTAAAGATTTTATTTATTTATTTGAGAGAGAGAATGAGAGACAGAGAGCATGAGAGGGAGGAGGGTCAGAGGGAGAAGCAGACTCCCTGCCGAGCAGGGAGCCCGATGCGGGACTGGATCCAGGGACTCCAGGATCATGACCTGAGCCGAAGGCAGTCGCTTAACCAACTGAGCCACCCAGGCGCCCTACAAAATACAATTTTAAGCCATGAAGATTTATGATTGTATATTAACCTCTGTATTAATGTATGTTTAATATGTTGCTATATTGTATATATGTATAATATATTCAAAATAAACTATTTCCTTGTTTTTCCAACCTATTTAATGTTTTAAAAACCATATTTATTTATTTATTTATTTGAGAGAGAGAGAGAGCGCATGCACACAAGTGAGGGGAGAGGCAGAGGGAGAAGGAAAGAATCTCAAGCAGACTTCCCGCTGAGTACCGAGACTGACCCAGGGCTTGATCTCAAGATCCTGAGATAATGACCTGAGCCAAAATCAAGTTGGCCACTTAACCAACTGAGCCACCCAGGTGTCCCCCCAACCTAATTACTTTGAAAGCCTGCATACAAAATAATATAATTATTGTATCACCTGTTGATGGATATTAAAGTTTGGTTTCTTATGTTGGTGTCTGTGCATTTGAGCAATTCGGCTTCTCTTCCACACTTCCGGGTTGCTTTTGCAAAAAATTCTCCACAAGTCAGCTCACTTCGGGTTTCTGGGTATGTCTGCTGGTAATGTCCTTGGACAGGTGAAGACTGCTATTATGTCTATTTTGGGGCTAGGCAACTGAACTCTGAGGATGGGGTTGGGGGGAGGAGGTACCACTGACTGAGAACAGTTGGATAGGACTGCTGACTTGGTTCCCTATCCAAGTGAGGCTGCAGGATGGGCTCCATGCTTTCCTGGATTCTCTGGTCGGGGCTACTAGATGGTCAGAACTGGGTATTATATTCAGTAGTAAATGGGACAATGACTTAGCTTCTTGCGCCAGCAGGGAAGCAGGACAAGATCCAGGGCCTGAATAGCTCGTTGTCTGGGGATCCAGATCAGGCCAGAGTGTGCACTGAATTCCCTGGTTAGGTGAGGTTCTCCTCTGCAGATGGGGGAAGCCATGGGCTGTACTCTCTCTTCAAGTGCTGCTGTATGCAGAGCTGTTGAACGGGCTCTGCTGCAACCCATGTGTTCTGGTTAGGTTCCCTGGTCAGATAGGCTGATGGGTGTGTTCAGAGATGAATGGGACTATGAATTAGATTCCCTGCGCAGGAGCAGTAAAGCTTTACTCTAAAGCCAGTAAAGCTCTTTGTTTTCTTAACTCAAGCTGACTCAAACCCTAAGTTCCCCTATTGAATGGGGCCACCAGCTTTGCTCTGTAAACTGTAGGGTCCACCCACCCATCCCTGGCACCATGGCTTCCAGGAGTTGTCTTCTGATCAGATGGGCCTGAAGGCACTCTCACTGCTGGTGGGGTTAGGTATCAGTCCCCTAGCTGGTGGAAGAGGAGGGGTCAATCCAGGCTACTCTCAATTTTCCAAGCTGGCTTTCTCACTGGGAGGGGCTGGGAGCCACCCTCAACCTTGGCTAGGAAGCCAAGTGCATAGCACAGACACACTCCACTCCCAGTACTGGCTTTGCTTCAGAGGCAATCAGCTCTGCTTGCCTGTCGCTCAGTTTGAGTGCCTCTGGGCTGCACTGCCTCCAGGAGTTGCCTTCAGCCCTTCTGGACAGATGGGGCTGGAAGACACTTTCTACAGGAGATGGCAAAACTCCTTCTTTGAGGTTCTAAATAGGGCAGGTAGATCTGCACTCCATCATGTTCCCTGATTAGAGTGCACCCCAACATGGTTCTCCAGATGAGCAAAACCACTGGTTGGGATCGCTATTTGGGCATCGCAGGTATAAACTCAAATCTGCCAAGATCTGTGAGTTGGTTGTTGCAAGTCCCCACCTTCTTCTCCATCGCAGTCAGATTCCCAGTGGTTGAGACCCAAAGATTTCCTGCAATCCAGGTGGTATGAGATCAGAGTAGGGGCTTCCACAAGGTGAGGGGAGGAGACCTGGCCCCCAGAGAAAGGAGAGGCTTGGCGGAGACCTCGCAGCATGGTGCTATACTGTCCTGGGGGAGGGGCAATGAGGTCAGCACACAGCCACTTCTCTTACCCTTCAAATGCAGTCTGTGGTTCAGGGTGTGCTTTAGCCTCACACCTGTGTTCTAGAATTCTCTCAGTGCTGTCTTCTTATGAAATAGTTGTTAGTTTTCTTGTGAGGGAGAGCAAAGTCAAAAACAACCTATGTCTCCATCTTCGTGATATCACCTCCCTGCTGTTATTTTTATTGACATCACCTTAAATGTGTGAATTTACTAAAGGAAAATAAAATATTTTATATTTTGAATGCCTACCAAATGCCTTTCCATTTATTCAAGTGTACTCTATGCCTCTTAATAATGTCTGCATGTAGGTTTTTAGATTCATTTTGAACTTATTATTTGACATACTCCTATTGCTTCTGAAATTAATTCTTCTACTGTGACTGTTGTGCATATGAATATAGTCATTATATGAATTTTGTACTATTATTTTATACATTCTCCTATTTTGTAACAGAAATTTGTACAATCCTTTCAGTTCTAAGTATACTATCATATCTTCTGCAGAATTAAAAAAATATCTTCTCCCTATTCATGTTTTATTTCTCATTTTTTTCGGTTCTAAATATATTGGCTAGTAATTTCAGAGTAATATTACTTAATTGGCTGGTACTGTACATTCTTGTCTTGATCTGACTCTAGTGGGTATAATGTTTGTGTTCACTCACTAAACAACGCTGGCTTTGGGGGGATTAATAGATAAATTTTTTAATTATTAAGAATGTATTAATCTATTTTAACTTATTGAGGGTGTGCATGTGTGTATGTGAGAGAGAGAAAGAGAGAGAGCACACACACAAGTGTTGACTTGACTTAGGATTCTCCCCACCAGACCAAGAATTTTTCTAATTATATATTCCAAAGAGCACCTTTGCAGGCTCCCCATCTGTTCCCATCCTAAAGACCCTGAAATCAATTAGTCTTCTTCACAATTCTCTACTGATCAAAACACTCTGTTTACTAATCTGTCTCTGTGGCCTGGTTATGGTAATTTCATCCACCATTTATTCTACTGGCCTCTCTGAAGGTTAAGTGCTACCAATTGGCTCCTACTTCTTAGAATGCTCATTATTTCCACTGAAAGCAGGGAGTCCAATTCCACTGCAGCACTTCCCATAATCAGCTCCTGCTTAGAAAGAACAAAAATAAAGCCAGAGACTTTCAGAGATGATGGTGCCCTTCCCTCTACCATTCCCCCAATGCATTTCTTAGTTTCTTCAACATTCCTGCATGCTGCAGAAGGAAAAGTATTTCAGACACTGTTATAGAGTATAGTTGAGCAGGATATTCCTGAGCATAAATTGGATCCTCGTTGTTGAACCTAGCTTCAATTAACCAGCCTAGAGACTATTAATGTCACTCACAACTTTTTAAGCCAACGCATTAAATCTCACATCATTAAGACAAGACTTTGTTTCCTCTTTGTTAGCCTAATAATCTTAACATCCACTCTCCTACATGATCCCCAGTATCCTGCCACCACAAATTGGTAAAGTGCTGCAACTCTTTCAAAATATAGACGTCTTCTTTTGGATTATTCTCAATCTGGGATATGCTGAAATGTAATTTTTATAGTAGCTGAAAGATGAGTAGGTACTAAGGGCAACTGACATCCCTTTGTGAGACAAGGGTCCCAGTTAAAGCCATTAGAATGTATTTATGCAGAGAAAAAATCGGATGGGAGACAAGACATGTTTTTCTCGATAAGCAGTATTCAGGGACAATTAAGAATTCTCAGCCGCATCTGGGTTCACCACAGTGTCTTAATTCCATTCTTCAAAAACTCAATACTCCTCAAATATGTGACTATCTCAATTCCTAAATCCCATTTTTAGGGTTTATGTCAAAAACTACTTTTTGTATAAATTTCAGAATCATTGAAGATTGAATAGGAAGAGATGGAATACTCAAATAGGTATGAAGGAAATATTTACAAGGGTGTGGCATTGTTTAGGGGAATCAAGAGTAGGTAAGGAAACCCAGGGCTAGCAAGAACACCTCTGTGCCTAAAGAGAAAGGGAGCCTTGTGGAAGTGGGCTTTCTGGCAAAAGCTGCAAACTTGGGTCGATTTACGCAGTCTGTTAGGGAGAAGGTGAAGATAAAATGTCCAACCTCTCTCTTGCCCTTCCATAAGAGACCCCACTACTTCCTCCCATTAGCCAAACCTTATCACAGAAGGCAAAATGGTCCTGTTGATACAGAAGTGTCAGCCTTCCTAGAAACAAAAGAGGTGAGGAAGGGATGTGGAAGAAGGGAGAATATACAGCTCAGTGATACCTACCTGGCCTCTAGTGCCTCTTGCACAGTGGGTCCAGAGAAGACCTTGCAATTAACTGGTATATCCACGTTTCTATTGCTACAAACAAGAAATTTAGGTTTTTTTTAGTTCATTGTATGCCACTCATCCTTAATTAATGGCTCATTCATATGAACTATGTGGATGGGTTTTATTCTGTGTCTTAGCTCTAGTTTTTCCTGCATGCTCTAAGATCCATCTCCACTACTTTTAGCAGCCGTAATCCCCCCTTTTTTTTTTTTGCTGGTGGGGGAGGGTCTGGATTTTAGCTTGTTCTGAAATTTGTTTCTCATTTTTCTTGTGAGTATGAAATGGAGAGAGAAATGCTAATTTTATACCACTATATTCAGGCCAGAAGTAATCTCACCAAATAAATGCTGTTATAAATGTTCCTTTATTTAATATGAAGATTATAATATATTGTATCAAATATGTCAATATTCCTTCAATTAACCATGTGCCAAATTAAACTATCAATAAATAAGCAAGCAAAACAAAGATTTATATAAACTGGCAACAAGAAATGCTTTCAATGTTACAAATTTGCATTTAATGATCTACTTACATGCAAATTTCCCACATCAAATTGTGTATTCTTCAATAACCCCAGCACCTATGTGATCTAAAAGTCCTCTGGAATGCTTAAATATTGTATACAAATTTAGTAACATTTCAACTTAGAATTCAAGACTAAATCAAATGTGAAATTATTTATTTTGAATTGAAATTCTTTTGAATTATAATTAGAATATTTTTACTTTAATAAGCTAAACTTTGTTAAACATTACAAATATTTTAAATACCAATTATTTCAAAAATATCAATACTACGAGTATTATTGACTTAAACTTTTATAAATTTAATTCTAAATTTCTTTGTAGTTCAAAGTTGATTATTAAGAAAGCAATTACACCCTCTAAAATCATCAAGGTTACCATTTCTTCTTGCCCAGCTCTCAAGACCAGCAGAGATTTATTAGGAATAATGGTTGGTTTCTTGTCTGTTACATTGATGGACACAGAGAGTCCATTTAACAGTCATTTGTCAATGACTCTGTAAACCAAAGAAGATGATTACATAGTCCTCTCCCTACACTGTGCTTAGTAATATTAGCAGCCCTTAAAATGATTGTATAACTTATATGTATTTTTCTATTTGGGGGCTATTAATATGTGTAAATATATCTCTCATATTAGATATTAATATGAAAATTCATTTTTTCTATCTTTTAAAGGTCAATCTGATAATGGCATCATAATGACAGTACTTACTTGCTTCTTGTTTTCTTGTGCCCAGTCCTAGAACATGAGCTAGTCATTTCATCAGCTTAGCACATCTTTTATAATAACCAAGAAAAGACATATAAAATTACCCTATGTACAGGTAAAGTTTACTCTTCAATGAAGATTTTTTTTTCAGTCTGACATATAGGCCATTTACATATCTAGTAATCAATCCCAGATTACTGATAACATTTTAATTCACTTTCATAGGATCACACCGCTTAAAGTAACTTTAAATCATGTTTCACAATGGACATAGGCTCTATACCTGTAGCAAGATTTATTCCAATGAAATAAATAGCATGTATTTCTAAAGGTTGTCGTCTGGTGTTAGTAAAATACGTTCTTAGATACTTTAACAAGATGCTACATTAGTCATTCCTATTACAATCAGCTATCTATTCATATGCTCTGTCACTCTTTATCACACTAAAGAAAGTATCTAATGTTTTATAATGATGAATATTTCAGTGATAAAGATATTTTTTTGGTCAATGTCATTGAAAAGATGAATAACTCTAGCTTACTTAGACCCTCGCGTGAATTAGAAAATCCAAGCAAAATGATATATTTTTTTAAAAACTTTCAGGTAGAAATGTAAATGACTTTACCCAAAATTAGTAACATATTTAGAACTTTTATCCTCTCTCAATTCTGAGGAATATGGTGTCTTAATGACTTTTTTATTCTCCCAAATGTTACTCTTATTTACTTATTTACTTATTTATTAATTTATCTTTTAAAAATTATTTTTAGTTTTATATTTTTTTACTGAGAAGTGGATGTTTGTATGCAGTATGAGTGATTTCTATTTCTTTTCTGCCAGCTCCTTAATAAATACTAGTAAAATAGAATACCAATAATTATCTACCTAAGGGTCAACTGCAAAATCTCAAACATGAGTTGATGAAATGGAACCTGATCAGGTACTGCATTCATGACTCAGTTGGGCACTTTCTAGTTTTTTGTGTGTTCTGACCTAAAGAAATATTTACCTCTTATTCCCAAGCTTTCTTAATCATCACTTTAAATCATACAATAAGCTAGGTTGTAGAATATTCAATACCATTCACAATTTTAAAATCAAAAGAAAAACACCTAAATAAAGAGAATAATTCAGATAATATCATACCAACTACCTTTTGGAGGACACCAGCTCAGCACCTTCTTCTATGCAAAAAAGAAAAATACATCTCAATATGCATTCATTCAGTAAATGAAGCAAGGGGTACTCTCTGGTAAACAATGAATGGCATCAATCATGGAAAGAAATCCAGCAGAGTGTTTAGCAGATAGTAGTAACCCACTAAATATGTGTTGACTAAATGAAGAAACACCAGAAAGAAAAACATATGGTTCTAAATTGTGGAACACAGCATAGTGGCTAGTGGCGACTGAAATAGAATAAGCTAACTATTGTTAAAAGAGATATATGACTTTCTTTTACACACACAATAATGAAGAACTGGGTAGTGACAGAAATATTCATTCATATTCATAAGTGTAATTACTTTGTAAAAAAACAGAGAAGAGGGGCGCCTTGGTGGCTCAGACGTTAAGCGTTTGCCTTCGGCTCCGGTCATGATCCCAGGGTCCTGGGATCAAGCCCTGTATCAGGCTCCCTGCTCGGCGGGAAGCCTGCTTCTCCCTCTACTGCTCCCCCTGCTTGTGTTCCCTCCCTCACTGTCTCTCTCGCTGTCAAATAAATAAATAAAATCTTAAAAAAAAAAAAAAAAGGATGAAAAACAGACAAGATAGCATTTCTGGCAAGAAACATGCTTTATTTGCAGGCATATTTGAAACAGAGAATGTATTTTATCATCTGACATAAAAAATGTTAATAACAACTATCATTTATTAAGTGGTTACTTGACGCCAAGCCGTGTGACAAGGGCTTACATGTATATTAATTAGTCAGGATAGGCTACTTGCCATAAAAAAAAAAAAAAAAAGTAAAACTATCTGACTTAACATCATAAATGTTATGGCTCATTCACATTATAATAAAATGATTTTGGGAGGAAGATGGCAGGGAAGGGGATTCTGCTTCATGTGTTCATTCAGGGACCCAAATTCCTTCCACATTGTGGTATTTCATCATCTTTAGCATATAACTCCCAAGTTTTCCAGTGATGAGAAAAGAAGAAAGTAGAGAAAGCATACTCTCACCTGGGCCCAGGAGTGATAGACCTCACTTATGTACGTGTTCGATGACAAGAACTAATCATCTGACCTTAGCTGCACATAAAGAATCAAATAATCATATTTTAAAAACTTATCCAAGAAAAGAAAGCATGTTTGTTGAGTATCTGATATCTGACGCACATGTGAGCAAACTCATGTAATATAACATTCTTACAGTTAATGTTATGCACAAACAGTAGATATGCCCCCCAAAGGCTGAAAAACAGCTGAAAGCTACAATGCTTGTAAACCCATGATAGAATTATACTTTGCAAGATAAGTTAGCCATAAAGTAAAACATCCAATAACAGAAAAAACTGACTAGTCAGTTCAAAACAGTTGTGAAAAAAAATTAACAAATATTTGAATTGGTCTGATGATCTGTTTCACAAAAGAAGTTCATGAAATTTCATTAGGAGTCATCACTTTGGAGTATTTAACTTTGCCACTTGGAAAGGACTGTCTAGATACATTTCCAAAAATGTATCAGTGCAATATAATGATATCTCAATAGCTCTTAATCCTTGTAGATTCAATGCCCTCTTTTTATAATAAATATTTTACAAAATCCCTTTTACTAAGCTGAAAGTTAACTAACAAATAATCTAAACTTCATGTATGTCTATATTTTTAAAAATTAATACAATGATAGAATGAAAAAGAGAAATTTAAAAAGTAATGTATAATTAAAAAATTAAAAAAATTAAAAAAACAAAAAAGTAATGTATAATTAAATACTATACAATTCAACTTGTAAAATCTTAGCACAAATGTAATGAAAAAAGTGAAGTTATTAGATGTCTGCATCCACATATAAAAAAAGTTTAGATGTAGGGACGCCTGGTTAAGCATCTGCCTTCGGCTCAGGTCATGATCCCAGGATCCTGGGATCGAGCCCCACATTGGGCTCTGTGCTCAGCAGGGAGCCTGCTTCTCCCTCTCCCTCTGCCTGCCTGTCTGCCTACTTGTGATCTTTCTCTCTCTCTCTGTCAAATAAATAAATAAGATCTTTAAAAAAAAAAAAGTTTGGATGTAAAAATGTAATATTTCATTTAAATAAACATTGGAAACACATTCTCCTTCTACTTGCCATTCTCTAATAAATATCAAATAAGTATTTTGCATAACAACAAGAGCAGTATTGCTATCTGTGATGGTTATTTTTATGTATTACTTAGCTGGGACACAATGTGCCCAGATATTTAGTCAAAAATAATTCTGTTGGTTTCTGTGAAACTGTTTTCAGAGGAGATTAACATTGAAATTGATGGATATTACGTAAAGCAACACTGCCCTCCATAAGGGGGGGAGACTTTCTAATCAATTGAAGGAAATTTAGAACAAAAAGACTGGCTTCCCTGGAACAAGAGAGAATTTTTCCATTGAATTGCCTTTGGACTTCTACCACATTGGTTCCTCTTGGTTCTACAGGAGGTAGCCTTCAGACTCAAGCTGAAACATCACCTCTGCTGGATCTCTAGTCTGCCAGCCTACCCTACAGATGTGGACTTGTCAGTTTCCATAATCATGTAAGCCAATTCCATCTAATAAATCTCATTTTGTATATGCGTACTCACATCACATTGGTTCTCTTCTCTAGAGAACCCTGACTAATACACCACTGGTGATACATTTTTTCATAATTGTGAACTACTCATTAAAACACCTAGATCAGGGACGCCTGGGTGGCTCAGTCGGTTAAGCGTCTGCCTCGGCTCAGGTCATGATCCCAGGGTCCTGGGGTTGAGTCCCGCATCGGGCTCCCTGCTCCGCGGGGAGCCTGCTTCTCCCTCTGCCTCTGTCTCTCTCTCTGTCTCTGCCTCTCATGAATAAATAAATAAAATCTTAAAAAAAAATAAAACACCTAGATTAAAATAAAATTATTGTCTCATTTTATTACTGACAAATTTGGAGTATATTAAAATGATGCAACAACATTTTGTCAATATATGGAAAATGGAGATTATTGTCCTAGATATTTATAAGTTTATAACCTATAGGAATTACCAATGAGCTAGAAATTGATGCAGATCAAGGGACAATCATTGATTTTAGTGAGACTTTTCCATACATTGAAATAAGTTCACCTTGCCTAGGTTTTGTCCCCCATCATTCTAGGTGCCCAGTTCAACCTCTTCACTGTTTTACACGTTCACACACTGGTAAGGTGTCATAAGAGGACAAGCACAGAATTATTATCCATACTTAAGACTTCCTTGAGAGCACTTGCTCGCTCCTCAAGTATTTTTCCTAATGGATATTATGGGTGCTGCAAGAGCCACTGTTTGAATACTAGCTCAGCAACTTAAAAGCGATAATAATATTAAAATGCTAATACTACTAATAAAAATGATTCTGCTACTGATTTTATAACCTTAGGTAGGTCAGCCTCTCTAGAATTGTATTCTGTCACATTTCATTTGGGGTGTATGATCATTAAAAATGAGACCTGAAGTTCCATCCACTTATGTGCAAACAATGACTCATGGAACGCTACATCAAAAACTAATGATGTAATGTATGGTGATTAGTGTAATATAATAAAAAAAAAAATGAGACCTGAAGAAGCTTTTGATGACCTGATGATAAAGTCTTGGTGAAATCCTGAGCCATTCAGGCAAATTTACTCATATATCCTATTTGTAAACATCATCACCCTTATGAGGTATTATGGCAATATATCTCAAATTTAAATATGTTCTATGCCAGCCATGTTAGGAATTATGAATCTATAAAATACAACTCCCTATCAATTATATTAGAACTTCAGAATTCTCTTCTACATAAAGCCACTGAGTTGAGAGGTGACATCCTCTAACATCTTTTTGGTTAAGGTTTATTATAAAAGCTTAGAAATATTTCAGCTTCATTTGTAGAAATAACACTACTGAAGATATATATATATATATATATATATATATATATAAAGAAAACATTTATTATAAGTATTCAGCATCTGTGTACATTTTTTAGTTAAATTGGACTTGTTATTGAGGGACATAATCTGTTTATGGATTGTAATTTCTAGCCTTGATATTACATGATGGCTCGTATCTAATACGCTTTGAGAAATTCTAACAGAATTTGTAAGTTCTATGTCATCTTTTGCTTCAGAAAGTGTTAACAATTTTGGAATGTTTAGGACAAGTGAAAATCAATTTTCTTCATACCTAAAAGTAAAAGCTATTTACACCATGATATTCAGTACTTCCAATCATTCTTAAGTGTATGGTAAAGAAAAGCACTAATAACACATTGATCAACTGATGGAAAGAGCTACAATGGGAGAAATGTTGCTGATTTCATATCAACTAAGACTCAGCAAAGGATTTTGCTACACTTTCCTTTCAGATACATCTGACATATAGTAAAGCGGTAATGTTTATTAATGTATATTAATAATGCTTTAAAGTTATTAAAACAGCATATCTTGGTGTTATATAAACAAAGAAAAATAGTTTAGATATCTTTAGATGTAAGATAAATATTAAATATTATAAAGATATATTGCTGATACTAAGGATCTGTCTCTCACCAGCATGTGGAATATAAAGAATTTGTTTTTCTTGGTATTATCATTGCTTTTTACTATTCTTGCAGAAGAGTAATCTAAGATAAAAATTTAAAAATATAATCCGCTTAACAGATATTTTCTTTTAGCATCTCAGAAAGCGGCTTGCCACTCCACTACAACGAAATATTAATAAAATTACTGTCGCCAATGGTCAAATACATTTTGATCAGAGAATTCTATTAATTCAATTACAGATATGAAGACTATCATGTAATATCATTCTTGAACTTTTATTTTAAGTGAGTTAGGGAAAGGAGATTTCGGTCTCAAAAAAACTCATCCTCTTAGGAATTTTATGCTATTTCCTAAAATAATGTTTAAAAGTAGTTTTCTCAAAGCCTACTAGCTCCACAATAAAAATCTTATATACTGAGATGTTCTTTCTGATATTTTGATTATATAAAGAAGGAAAGAAAGGAGAGGCAATTTCCCTTATCTATTCACATATCTGTATCATTAACATTGCTCTTGAAAATAAATAATGTAATGACATTTAAAATTTTTGTATGATTTTTTTTCCATTATAAACCATCTTTATTTTTATTTTTGAATGACACTTTCAGGTGTAATTGACATACAACATTATTTTAGTTTCAGGTGTAGAACATACTGATCCGATACTAGTGCATATTGTGAAATGAACACTGCAATAAGTCCAGTTAACATCTGTCACCACACACAATTACAGAACTTTTTCCTTGTGATGACATCTTTTAAGAGTTAAAAGTTTCATGTAATTTTGATGTTCTGTGGAAATATTAATGAGGGGAAGCCAGTGTCAGTGACATAAAGTAACACTATAAAACCACCTTTGACATCCTTGTAAGCTACTGTTTTGGACGTCCGCTCATGTTAAACCATTAGCTTTAATAAAGTTGATTAGAGTATATCTATTTGTAGTTACTACTTAAAGCAGAAATTATCAATTTTCATCAAAGGAGCTTAATATTTGACTGCTGAAGCCTATGAGAGTAAATATCCTAAAGGATTTTCAAAACCAAAGCAAAGGCAGACAGTAAAGCCATGGTGTCACAGAGATATCGACTGTAACATAAACCCAAATTCATGGGGCAAAGCATGGGTGAAGTCGTTAGCCAATATTTTGTAGAGTGGTAGAAGAAATGTAAACATACAAATTCCTGAAGCAGAAAGGTGGCAATCAATATAGGTGGCATGAAGTTTGAGATTCATGGCAGAGGATCTAGATCTGATTCAATAAAGAAGTTCCTGAGACTTCCCTGGATAAGGTTTATCACAAATTTCTTAATGAAGAGGAACTAGTAACTCATGTTAGAATACCCTTAGCAGGTTTTAAATTTTCTATTTAAACATTCCAGTATATTAGTGTTTATCTCATGACTTCAGATAGTCATTTCTAACCATTAAAAAAAAAAAAAAAATCAATTGGAAGTGTTAAAAACAACAGGCCCAGAATGGAGTCACTTATGCTAAGCCCCATTTAAACAAAGTGAGACTTAATTAGAGTTTCAGCTCTCCCAGAAATGTAATCTTACACTGGTCAGCCAATTAGGAATCTCCTGATCAGCACTAGTTAGGTAATCTACTTGATAGACCCTTGTCATCCCCTATAAGAATAACCAACCTGTTTCTTGCCTACTATAATTCCTTGTTCCTGCTCCCTTCTGCCTCTAAAAGTCTTTCATTTGGTACAGCCCCTTGAGCATCTTTTTATCTGCTAGATTGGATGGTGCCCAATTTGAATTGATTTTTGCTAAAATAAACACTTTAAAATTTTTAATATGCTTCAGTTTATCTTTTAACACAGGATTTTTTTTTTTTTTTTTTTTTTTTTTTTTTTTTTGTTAGATATGGATTCCTGAAGCCTGAGGACTATCCTATCAGTCAAGACACCAGTTCTTAGTCTGGTTAAAACTACAAATGCCTTAGCAAGTTTAAGTGCAGGAAGATTAATTTCTGATATTTGGTAAACACGTGGTTACATTAATCAGTGTGAACTCCTGTCAGGCAAAAATCATGTGAATTAATCTGCATATATTCCAATTTACCAATAATTTTCTCCAAAACCATAAAGTTGGGTATACTGAAGTCATTTTATTTTCATTAGATGCTTTACCTTTTAAAGTATTCATGTATACTTTAGAAATAACCTTTGGAACAATTATACAACAAGTCTTTCATTGAGGAAATGTGACAGCTATGTCCTTTCAGAGACCAAGGGTAAAGCAATTTCCATTTTGTCAAATATGCTAAATTTTTCACAAATTGCCTTACATCATTCATTGATGCATCCTTCATTTATCAAGGAGTTATTGAGCACCTGAAATGTGTTAAATACCATGTTAGTTTCTAGAAATACAATAAAAGCCATCACTTGCCTGATGTCACACTATAATATATACCAAAAGTATGTAGTACAGGCAGAGGAAAATTGCATGATGAGATGATTGAAAGAAGGTACTTCGGTCTGCATTGCCAAAAAGCAGACAGAATTCGTGATCCCAAGAAGAAATTCAACTGTTAGAGAACAAATCTATATGAGTATGAACTACTTAAATCCTATCCCTAGTACATGCACACATTCCAGAGCTCCTTCTTGGTATTGTGCCTCAGAGACTAGAACAGTTTTGCTCAGGAACAGGCAGAAGAAGGAGTAGGTATATGATTTAGGTTCCCACTGAAGACCTTCAGAGGTACTCCCCTAAAAGTGCCCTTTAGGTTTGTGAGGCTCTGTCACAGCACTCACACTACCTAGAAGCAAAGAAAATGTAATCTGTCATTTCTTTTAAAAGGTCCAGAATCCCGGGGCGCCTGGGTGTCTCAGTTGGTTAAGCGACTGCCTTCGGCTCAGGTCATGTTCTTGGAGTCCCGGGATCAAGTCCCGCATCGGGCTCCCTGCTCGGCAGGGAGTCTGCTTCTCCCTCTGACCCTAACCCCTCTCATGTGCTCTCTCTCATTCTCTCTCTCTCAAATAAATAAATAAAATCTTAAAAAAAAAAAAAGTCCAGAATCCCATTCTCCATAAGAACCAGATTGATTTTTCTGTATCTACAATTAAATGACATAGTTGCTTGAACACAGAATCAAGAATATTGAATTAACTTGGTGCAGAGCATGAATTCAGTTTGTGTGTGTGTGTGTTTGTGTGTGTGTGTGAGTGTGTGTGGCAAGGGAGGTATGACTATTCCCATATCTGATTATACTCCCTAACTTTCAAGACTTCTACCCCTACCTTCCACTCCACAGTTTTTAAGAAACAAGGGGAAAAAAAGAAAGAAAGGAAGGAAAAGGCAAGCAGGTGGCAGAAGCTAAAGCACTGGAAGTATGGAGGTAAATAATGCAAGGTAGACCTCTTGCTCCACTGAAATTAAAAAAAAAAAAAAAAGTTTGAAAGTGATCAAAATACCTTTTGATCCAGCTACATATCTTTTAATATTTTAACCCTTGACACAAAGCACAATATTTATAACTAAAGCACTTATGCAAATAGGGGCACCTGGGTGGCTCAGTTCGTTAAGTGTCCAACTCTGGCTCAGGTCATGATCTCATGTATCATGGGATCCAGGCCCACCTCGGGTCCCATGCTCAGTGGGGATTCTTTTGAAAATTTTCTCTCTCTCCACCTCCCCACACTCATGCACAGGCATGCACACACACACACTCTCTCTCTCTAAAATAAACAAATAAGTCTTAAAAAATAACACTTTATACAAATAGTGTAAAATACGTGGCTTATAGCTTGTAACATTATGCAGTGGCAACAGTCGGGCTGTGGTTGAGAATAGGACGTCTGAACAAGGCTGTCTGGGATCAAATTCTGGTTCTGAGTGACCTAGAGCAAATCTCTCTCTCTGTTGGTTTCCTTAGTTCTAACTTGAGAATCAGAGAAGAACTATATCACAGGGTTGTCATAAAAATGTATACATGTCAGTTTGTATAAATAAGAAAACATGATAAATAGTAGCCATTTAAGAAACATCAGCCATATTATATACAACAGCTCTTTAAGCACTCTACCGGCTGATACCTTTAAATAATTAGAGAAAAAACTAAAGATCAATAGCATATTTTGTCTTATTATAGGAATAAAAAAAGGAAGAAATTCATTGGAAGATGATGGAAAGAGTCCCATATTTTGAAGCATCATAACTCTAATGTTCTTCAAAATAATTTAAAATTAAGATATTGTATTATAGGGAAAAATTATATTTGTTAAATACAAATCTCTTACCCAGAAGAGTTTAGGATTAATGTTGATTTGATTCATTTACTTACAAAGAATCAAATAAGAAATAAGTGGGAAACTTTTAATCTCCCATCATTGAATCAGCAACTGTGCCCTTAATGTTTCAATAAAATTAAAAAGTGAAAAACAAAGTTTCAAGTAGAGATTTTTAAAAAACCTCAACTTTGTAACTAATGTGAGGTCAAAAAGTTTCTATTATTTGGTTCTGAGAGTAAATATAAATAAGACTATCATTGAATTTTAAGGATCAAAAAGGCAAAGATATAAGAGGTCATCTGTTTTTCCTTTCTATAAATTTCTTTCCACCAGATTTTTTTCCCATCCATTTTCAGACATCCCGCCCTGCATTTCTAAAATTTCCCAGGGGAAATAATATGGACTTAAATTACAGGCAAACAACAGTTCTCATATCTTGTAACTTTATGGATAGCACAGTACAGAGGGTGGTATGATACCATAAAATGCCTTGGGATAAAGAAAATGGAAAAATAAATTCAGATTTCCTTTTTTAACCATTAACATTCTAGATAAAAATCATACAAACTGATGAAAGTTACAATCACGTGTGATGAATTCATCTACAATTTCCCACACTTACCTACATTATTTTTGAGGCCCCAGTAAAATACAACACGATTAACTCGTGGTTTAGAACAACTTCCCATTGATTTCCATTTGAAACAGGTCTATGTTGTGTTTCAAGGAAGAATTGTCCACCTGTATGCTAAAACACATTCAAACCTCATGCGATTATTCTGTTCTAAACTATTCCTGGAGAGATAAAAGGAACAGCATTTAACAGTATCAATATATTGGCTCTCCTCATGTTTCTTTATGAGATGGAGCTGACATGCACAGGAATATCTGAGACTTACCTCTGCAGATTTAAAATTCAGTAGCCGACATGCTCAAAGATGAGGAATCAATTTCATTATTCTTTTTAATTCTTTAGTACATTCCAAACAACAATTCCCTGACCTTACAAATATTCTCACAAACACAGTTGTTCAGCCAAGCTGCACAATGAAACTCCTTTGCTCTCCCCCTCATCTATCAATGCCAGCATTAATTTATTCATTGCATTTATACTTCTTGGAACTCTAATTTGTCTAGACCTTTTTGTTACTCTTGTGCTAAAAAATGAATAGAGAATTCTCAGTTAGTGCATATTTATGCAGGATTTTAAAGTAGCATATTTTGATTTATAACTAAGGCCACAGAAAGCATCATTTAAAATGAAAAGATAAAGCAGTCTTTTCAATATTTGGACTATTTGAATGAATGGCTATATTGAACTTGCAGTTAAAATTGTTTCTTATTATGGCTGATAAAAATGAACCAGAAACTGCTTCTTTCCTTAATTCACAAGACTGTTGTAAAAATCAGAAGTTGTAATATATGCAAAAAACACTTTGAAAATCATAAAACACTTTATGCATGGAAGGCATAGCCATTACTATTAACAAACATATGATCCACTTCTAGGAATGTCCAATGAGAACAGGAGAAAGCAAGAGCTAAAATTAAAAGCAATGAACATGCATCCACCCTCCAGAATGAGCAATATGCATATTGCAGTCTTTCCCTATGGTAGGAAGAAAATTTTTCTCTCTCTGTGGACAGCACTTTATTCTGCATCCCATTGTCAGCACTGTAGTTAGTACCATTTATGTGTGCAATCACTTCCTTCCCATTTGACTTATTCTATACGACATTATTCTAGATAACTTAGTGAATATAAAGATATCTGAGATACAGCTGAAGTTATCAAGCTACTAAAATATATTAAAAGTTGATAAGCCATATACACAAACAACATAATACAGGAAAACAAACTTTCGTTTGTTTGTTTTTGTTTGTATTGTTCCTTGAAGAAGGAGAAGCTTAATTTTTCAAGGGAAGTGATGCACATAGAGGCCACCTAGGGGCAGGAATTTGCAGCCTCTTTCAAGAATTAGTGAAGCCCAGGGGCGCCTGGGTGGCTCAGTTGGTTAAGCGACTGCCTTCGGCTCAGGTCATGATCCTGGAGTCCTGGGATCGAGTTCCACATTGGGCTCCCGGGTCATCGGGGAGCCTTCTTCTCCCTCTGACCCTCTCCCCTCTCATGCTGTTTCTCTCTCATTCTCTAATAAATTAAAAAAATAAATAAAATAAAAAAGAATTAGTGAAGCCTGGTTTCTTAGAGAAAAAGTGCTACAACAGAAGTCTGAAAACCAAGCTATGCATATGTCTTACATACATGTACAGATTCCAGAAGCCAGCTCATGTGCTATGCCATGCACCAGCAAACAAATGTGTCACGATACTTCCCCAAGGAAGCACATTTCTCTGAGAATATTCTTCCCTTCCTAGGAATCACTAGGGACTTCTTAAAGCAGGTTATAAAATGTAGGACTACAAGCATGTGCTCGATTTCCTATGAATTCCTTCACCAAATCACCACAATTCTAGAACAATAAAACAAAAAAATACAATTTAAATTTTTGAACATAACATGAACTTTCAAAGACAGATCAGAAACAAAGGAAAAAAGAAAAGAAACAAAATAGTTATAAAAGATGTATATTTTATGATACAATTCTTAATTGAGTAAGATATATTTTCTGACATGCTTTTAATATCTTTTTTAATTTAAAAAATTGCTGAGACAAATAAAAATCAGTGAAAATATTCGTAGCATATATGATAAATAATAGGTTATGTGCACTATGCATTATTTTTACAAGTGTCTATCTAATAAAATACTAGAAAATACTAAAGACTTGGTAGAAAACTGAATACAGTTTATGAATAGTATACAGATAGACCAACCAAATAAGCACTATTGAAAAAAATGCAAAATAATTGAGGTATAATATACTCCTTTATTTGAGTGAAATTAAAAAGAATGATAATACATTATCAGAGTACTGATAAAGGTGGGGGAAAAAAGAACACTCTACATTTCTGTAGGAGTTGTGAATTGCTACAGTTTTTTGAGAAAATAATCTGTTCACACCTGTACAATTGGAAACTATTCTCAAATCTTGCATTCCTTCTTCTAGGAATCAAGCTAGTGGAATTAAAAGCAGCATTACTCAGGCTATATGTAAAATAATGTCTGCCACCACAGTTTTGTATCTGGGAAATGTTGGAAACCACTTGAAAGTTTGGTAATACTAAAATATTTGAATAGGTTTTGAAATATTATACCAATATTGAATAAAATAGGTTGCATTTGTAGTTATCATCTCTAATAGATATCCATATATCCATGATATAAAATTATTTGGAAGAAATGATGAAGTAAATTGCTGAATATACATTTACATCTTAATGTGTATATTATAATCTTTTATTTTTCTCTATTTTTTTGATAATGCACACACACAAAATTCTATACACCTGAAAATTTGTGTTTTATAACTCCATAAGCTTGGAAGAAGTTGTAAAGCAATATACAGTGGCTGTTATAATTAATAGAACTGGGAAAATATGTGTTTGGCTACAAACAAAAACAAAAGCAAAGCTGGAAATTAATTAGAAATAGAAAACAAAATCCTATATTTAAACAATATCGAATATGTGAAATTTAAAATTAAATTTAAAATTTAAAAATGAATATGTGCCAAAATTAAAACAATATGACCAATTAAAAACAGATTTGGTTATGAGAAGTTAAAAATTTAGGGTTTTAGGTTTCTGTCATTATTAAAAACAAACTCTTTGGCAACTACCAATTTATAGGTTTTTGGTATATGTTGGAACAACTTTGGATAGGACATTTCTACCTTTAATGTCAACTTCCTTCTTGGATAGAAAGTATATGTATTTACATGCTTTCCTTTCTTTTTTATTGTGTTTTATGTTTTTAAAAGTTTTAAAAGATATATTATAGGAGCTTGATATATTTTCCAAAATCAATGCTACGTTCAAATAAACAAAATATCTCAATAACAAAAATTAAAAATCAGGCTAATTTTAAATAATAGCGAGATACTGGTTGAATAATACATTTTTTAGAATATCTATTTCTAAATTCTAAATATTCTAAATATTCTAAATATTTTTTTTCATCTTATCTAAAACTTACCTGCAGCATTGGCCCACAATACAGTTTAATGGCTAAAATGGTTTAATAATCTTTAGAATACAAATTAGCATACACTTTTGTAGGAGTTATATAAATTCCTGTGTACATTATAGCTTCTCGAAGGTATGCAAATTCATCGGGAAGTCCTCATTTTAACTGAGGCTGAATCTATGCAGAACAAACTAAGTGTAATCTGTAACTATCTCGTTTATAGATGAAGACAAACTGATCGTTTATAGGCCAAAATACTCATTCATATCCCTGATGATCAAACCGGTTATATCATCACCTAATCTCAGTTTCATTCTGTGGTATTTATTTATTAATAACAATACTTCAATTTTGAAACTTCCTTGAATGAATAGATATGCTTTAACAGAAAAAGATAAAAAAACTTAGAACTAGTATTTCCCTCGGGGCTACCATATCACTTTTCCTCTCACAGAGGAAACTCAACTCACAATTTCTGATTAGAAAAAAATACTGTGAGATTTCCCAGTAGAAAAAAGATCACGCCTTGGGGAAAAGTCCCTAGTCAATGTGAAAAACCATAAGGAAGAGAATGTTCTCTCTGGAAATTTAAACCAGCTTTCGGGGGAGAAAATGGAAAAGCTTACTCTATTATTTCCCTTGCTATAATCCATGAATATAATTAATAATTCTGTTACTCTTAGAGTCTAGGGCCTTGATCCAGAAAATGAATCATTTAAAAAGAGGAGAACCCCAGGGAAGTAAGTGTAAATTGTTTCTCTACTCCACGGCTAAGATGGTTTAGACATTTTAGATTAGAATATATTCCTGGTAGGTTACATGAATTCCTGCGGGTATATTAGCTTCCAAATTTTCTTGACTGGGCCTAAGCCACATTTGAAATGTTATGAAAACCAGAATTATTCCTCAAGATGGCAATTTCATTATCCTGTTCCACAAATGGGGAAATCGGGATTCCTGAACAAGTTCAATGAAGGGTGGTGATAAGGATTTGGAATTACAATCAGGAACACAATCTATGTTTTCCAGCTTAGGCAGGGAAACTTACACAACTTGAAGGGATAGCTTAAATAGCTTTCTTAAGAACACAGAATTACAAAAGCTTTTTATCTTGATGAAGTCCCAATAGTTCATTTCTGCCCTTGCTTCCCTTGCCTTTGGCGATGTTTCTAGGAAGAATTTGCTGTGGCTGAGGTCAAAGAGGTTGCTGCCTGTGTTCTCCTTTAGGATGTTGATGGACTCCTGTCTCACATTGAGGTCTTTCAACCATTTGGAGTCTATTTTTGTGTGTGGTGTAAGGAAATGGTCCAGTTTCATTCTTCTGCATGTGGCTATCCAATTTTCCCAACACCATTTGTTGAAGAGACTGTCTTTTTTCCATTGGACATTCTTTCCTGCTTTGTCAAAGATAAGTTGACCATAGAGTTGAGGGTTCATTTCTGGGCTGTCTATTCTGTTCCATTGATCTATGTGTCTGTTTTTGTGCCAGGACCATACTGTCTTGATGATGACAGCTTTGTAATAGAGCTGGAAGTCCGGAACTGTGATGCCACCAGCTTTGCTTTTCTTTTTCAACATTCCTCTGCATGGAGCAGTGGGTGTTATGCACAAACAATGAATCATGGAACACTACATCTAAAACTAATGATGTAATGTATGGGGATTAACATAAGAATAAAAAATTAAAAAAAAAAAAAAAGAAATACTTCTGTCCAGGCTTCAGAGTATAATTCCCTGTTTGGAATAACAAGTATGTACACAAGATTCATTAAAAAAATGAGATCTAAAAAAAAAAAAGAACACAGAATTATACCTTAAAATCAAGTATGAAAATACCTTTTTAAACTGCAATGTGAAAGTAAATTACAGTAATTTTTAAATTTTAAAAAGCAGATGACTACCACAAACTTCAAAAATATCCAGAAATAGCATAATACCTTTGTCTGTATTAACTTTGATTGTCTCTTTATAGGACACGATAACAGAAAAATCAATCAGACTTTCCTCTATCTTGGTTTGTTTAGAAAGGTGTGAGGGTTCAGGAGTGCTCATGGCTGGGATGGCCAAAGGTCGTAGGAATGTTAAAACTTTTCTGCTGTGCACAGCATCAAATCATGTGGGTATTAGGTAGATGCCTATACATGGCTATGCGAATCATATAAATATATAACTAAAATTCCATACCAACAATTTACACTCAACTTCCTCTTAATACCCTAAATGCCAGTAGCTAATGCAATGCTATCAGACACCAGGAGGAGTGTGATGGACAGGCAGTTAGAGTGGAAAGAGACAATAATCCTATTCTTTTGCTGTTAAAATTATTTTACTTTTGCAAATTTCATGAAAAAAGTAATCATAAAAGCATATTATAAGACCAAATCTTGAGCTTCATTAACCTCAACGTAATCAAGCTTATTACTTTTGGTTCTATTGATTAGAACATTTTGAAAAGATCCTTAAGCAGATGCTGTGCTATAAAATAAATAATAGTCACAGGGAACAATTCTTCTGGAAAATACGGAATAGACCTAGTAGTTAAATATTCTCCCTTCCTATATCCCTGTGTGCTTTCTTATTTGTTACAACCTTAAACGTTTGGTTTGAAAATAAGTTCATTGTATGATAATTTATATATTAACCTACCAATTATACAAGAACAGATGCGTGCAAGATTGGGTGACCTTTCAACCACTTCCCATACATACACAAACTTACCTTAAGTTGAAAATCAGTGTAGATACGGGCGCCTGGGTGGCTCAGTTGGTTAAGCGACTGCCTTCGGCTCAGGTCATGGTCCTGGAGTCCCGGGATCGAGTCCCGCATCGGGCTCCCTGCTCAGCGGGGGTCTGCTTCTCCCTCTGATCCTCTTCCCTCTTGTGCTCTCTGTCTCTCATTCTCTCTCTCTCAAATAAATAAATAAAATCTTTAACAACAAAAAAAAATGAAAATCAGTGTAGATAAATATAAAGGTACAGGAATTGATATGGACACAGATTAATATAATAGATTATATTAGATTAATATAATAAATAAAGCTAGACATACAATGGTAGTAGAAACAATAGGGAGATATGAAAAGTATAGACATGATGTTTTTAAGTCACTGTGGTATTATCTTTGCTTTTACCTAGAATCATTATTTCAAACAGTAGGGATTTTTTTTTTCCCTGCATTTGTTGTTGTTGCTGTAATCCTTAAGTCACTTTCCTAAACATATCCAGAATATTTATATTCTCCAGTTACAATACAATTTGTAACTGCCAGTTATAAATAGCAAATCAAGTGCCTAGAATTTTTACTTCACCAGGTAGGTAGTGTTAAAAGCCCTAATATATTTTTGAATACATGAGTAAATTTTAGGGATTTTATGTATTTAGGATCATTTTTAAAAGTCATCAAATTGATTTCTTATTAGGATTTCAATTCTTAGCAGGGATGGAGCTAATGGACTACTCAGATATTTGCCTTGCAATTACCTCAAATTCACGTTAATGACATCTTTGCTAAATACAAACTCCTCCAAATGTATTTTTAAATATATCATTTTCCTGTAAGTTCCAGTGATCTTTAATATATTAAACCACTAAAAAAATTTAAATGTCAGTAGTTTTCCTTACACAGATAATGCTACACATAGCATCGAGTTCAAAAATACAAGAATTTATAAAGTAAAAAATTCTCTTCAGACCATTTTCATTTATTAATAGTTAATTAATTAATAGTTATTCATAATTAACTATTGCCAGTGATATCATGTTTGTTTTTTCAACTACGTTTCCCATATTTTGAAACAAGAGGTATGAAACAATATAAATATTGTGGCATCTTGTTTTTTGTTTTTTTTTTTTTTCATTTAAATTAGAGATATTTTTACCTTCGTAATCTTGGTAATTTTTATAAAAAATATGTATGCCACTTTACAATGTAAAAAAATAGTATTTGAATTTCACTTTATGCATTGGATTTTCTAAATTCATTTATTTATTAATAAGATCTCCCTACTGATGATATTATCCCTACTATTAAGGGATAGTATCTAAAAGCAGATTTGCCCTCTGTCTTTTAGTTTTTCATCACTTTCTACCATCATATTATTTTGGCCTAGCAATTCAAATAATCTTTGAAAGAGAACATGATGATATTCCTTTATTTAAAGATAGTCCTTGTTTTATAGGTGGCTTTTTTAATTGCGGCAGCTCTTAAGGCCTTAATTTTTGACATTGGAAACTAGTGTCTCTCACAAAACTAACGAAATAGTAATTTATGTTGTACTATTTAAACTAATAGTTATATTCGCAGGTTTAGGAAAGTCAGTATGGAGAAAAAAGTTATTGTGCCTGGGAGAAAATGTTTATACCTGCATGCCCAATTTGCACATAAGAATTTGCATGCGTGTATATAAGTAATCAACTATCAAAGCCAATTACTTTTAGAAAATTAAGTGAGTTATTACCTTCCAGAATTATTTATTCTACATAAGACATCCAGTAATAAGAGATTTAATTGCACAAATTCACAAATTTTAACTTTATTTGATTTAAGAAAGAAGAAATAAACTGATGACTTAAAATTAGATTTTTAAATATAAATACTACTAAATTCAAACCAGATTTGATTATTAGCTAGCCGTATTCTTGTTACATCTTTCATAAGGGCAGGAATCCTGATGTAGGGTATTATGTCACGGAGGTTAACAGCATAATAATTTGAATCATACATGTGTGTTTGAATGCCAGCTTCGACACTTAAGTGTCCACAACTATAAAATAAGATAATAATTTCTACTTGGTATGCTTGCTCTAAGGATTAAAAAAGGTAATAAATGAAATTAAAGTTATTCCCATAAACTGCATACATAGCAGGCACTCCATACCTGGTAGATACTTTAAATGGCTCAGGTTTATCTACAACATCGTTAAAGACTTTGTATACTTTACAGTCATGTAAGTATTTGCCAATAAAAATTATCTAATTCTATCCCATTTGTATTCTTACTTAATTCTACATTGGTATTAGAGGGCTTAGTATTCAGAACACATGTACAAATAGATAAACAAGATTTGCTGTTCAGAGGAAATACCCCTCAAGCCTTACAGTGTTTTGATTTCTTTGAATGTACTACAAATGGAATAACATCTATTATTTGCGACTCAACTATCATACTATCATAGTATACCCCTTGATATGTTACAATCAAATCATTATTTAGGCCATAGGATATTATAAGTCAAATCAGCTGGGGCCTCCCAAACAGAAAATGCCTTTTTATAAATTCTAGTAAAAAAAAAAAAAAACAAAACAGGGGCGCCTGGGTGGCTCAGTCGTTGAGCATCTGCCTTCAGCTCAGGTCATTATCCCAGGGTCCTGGGATCAAGCCCCGCATCGGGCTCCCTGCTC
>NW_023270454.1:48906813-48995198 GCF_011800145.1 Mirounga leonina
AAAAATCTTAAAAAAAAAAAAAAAAAAAAAAGAATCGGCTTCTTGGCTGGGGCGCCTGGGTGGCTCAGTCGGTTGAGCGACTGCCTTCGGCTCAGGTCATGATCCCAGGGTCCTGGGGTCAAGTCCCACATCGGGCTCCCTGCTCTGCCAGGAGCCTGCCTCTCCCTCTCCCACTCCCCCTGCTTGTGTTCCCTCTCTCGCTGTGTCTCTCTGTCAAATAAATAAATAAAATCTTAAAAAAAAAAACAAAAAACAAAACAATATTCCTCCTCTGCATCTCTAGTCTTACTCAAAAGGGTGATAAGGACAGTTTATCACAGATTTGGGAGCACATGATGTGTTTTAGAGAGGTCCTATATCCTTGGTAACCATCTTAAATAATATTTTAATTCTACAAACCAAAGAAATAATGGTCTGTTGTCTAAACTCATTGTTAAGCATAAAACTTTAAATTATAATGTTTGATGCAGCTATTTTATGTGTGATTCCTCAAGTCACAAACTTTTAATTCCATATTTTCAATGTATAAATCATTAGTATATGCACACATAGTAATATATATGCATATAGTGGTAGCATTCATTTAGAAATATATTATTGATTGTCTTTTCTCAGGACCTCCAATTTAAGCTGTTTTCCAGTAGGAACAAGCCTATCATAAATTTTCTTTAAAACTATATCCAGTATCGGGCGCCTGGGTGGCTCAGTCGGTTAAGCGACTGCCTTCGGCTCAGGTCATGATCCTGGAGTCCCGGGATCGAGTCCCGCATCGGGCTCCCTGCTCGGCAGGGAGTCTGCTTCTCCCTCTGACCCTCCTCCTTCTCATGCTCTCTGTCTCTCATTCTCTCTCTCTCAAATAAATAAATAAAATCTTAAAAAAAAAAAAAACTATATCCAGTATCAACATTTGAATATTATTATTAATCTGGTTAAGGGTTCATCATGCGTCTTTAAATCTGCAAAAGACTTTGAGCCATAAAGTCATTGTGTGTTTTAAACTGGGTTTATATAGACCACTATATAATAAACTAAAATTGCTATTTCACTCAATTGAAATGATATTTCATTATAACAAACTCATTTTTTTAATGGTTGTATCACTGAGATGGTGTAAATCACTTGCATTGAATAGCTCTGGGGAAAAAAAAAAAAACGGTCATTCTTGCCTGAGTGACAGTTGGAGGATAATATGATAGAATGCTGTGGAGTTAACGTTTTGTGAAATGAAGAATTCAGGTTTTAGGATTCAGCTACAGCCTGCAAGGAAGATCCAGCAGTTATAGTTGTGGGTCCAGTGTTCTTGTTCCCTACAATCAGCTGGTGTAGCCAACAGGAGGGAGTAGGCCAGTGGCTGTCAGGATAGACACTGAAGCAGGGCATGAAGCTTGAGCCCTTTGGGCTGAAGAAACACACTGACAATGGTAATGAGAAACTATTGTGGGGGCGCCTGGGTGGCTCAGTCATTAAGTGTCTGTCTTGGGCTCAGGTCATGATCCCAGGGTCCTGGGATCGAGCCCTGCATCGGGCTCCCTGCTCCGCAGGAAGCCTGCTTCTCCCTCTCCCACTCCCCCTGCTTGTGTTCCCTCTCTCGCTGTCTCTCTCTCTGTCAAATAAATAAATAAAATCTTTAAAAAAATAAAAAAAATAAAACAACAACAACAACAACAACAAAAAGGAACTATTGCGGATACATTGTGGATATTCAGTGGTCTTTATATAAGACAAATAATGACCTTTCATTACTAGAAATGGGGATGGGCTATCTTTGAGTTATCCTTATGCCAATGAAATTGTTTATTATTCATTATATGCCACTAATGGCATTTATCAGAAACAGATCATTTTTTTAGGGACATTGCTTTAGGAGGCAAGGACTTTCTGTTTTTCAAATCTTGGGCATATTCATTTCTATCATTCATATTCCAGCAAAACAAAATTATTCCCACCTAAATTATTCAGATCAATTCAAAAAGCACACATTGAATGCCTACAATATGACCTGAAGTGTTATGAATTTAGATATTTGACTTTGAATGATTCCTGATATAATGAAGTGAGAAACAGAAGAGTGAATTCCTCTGCAGTAAGGAGCAGGAAAGGAGGTATGGAGAGGGCATTGTCCAGCTTATGAGATCATGGATGAGATCCCATAGGGCATTAATATGCTCTTTGAAGTGAGGCTTCCGTGATGCATGAAAGTCAATAAGGCAAAGATGTGAATGTGTACGTCATTTGTTTTCATATAAAGGATTTTATTTTTGAAAGTAGATTTAATTAGAATTATTCTATAGGTTCATCTATCCAGTGAAATCTATTCACTGATCATATATATGTTCTTTTAAAAATTACATAATTTTAAGACATATCTATATTAACTATCTGGAGTTTAGAAAGTAAAGGGCTAGCTATGTGAATAACCCAAAATTCATGGGTTATTTCTCAGAAAAAATATCTTAAATAGCATATTATTTTTAATTTTTAATATTCATCAAGTGTTTTTTATGGTTAACAAATGTGAGATATTGACATCTTCAATTGATTCACCTGTAGGATATTTCATGGGTATCAGTTTAATGTCATCATTCTGAGTAACTATTTTCCACAAATATTTTGCAAGACAAAACCCATGAATGGTTGGCCAAGTTTTTATGCCGCTGAGGTTAGATTTTTGTCTTTGTAATTTTGTTTCCCTTTGGTATAGAATACAGAAATTTCAGGATTTTTCCCACAATTTTGTATTTCAAATTACAAGTACATGATTTAAAAATTAAATCTTCATACAGTGGTTGAAGTACTCACAGTCTAAGTTTTCAATTCCTGTAGTATGTTATAGAACAATCATGGAGGATGTCAGGGACCTACCATAATGAGTACCAGGTTCAGTTTATGGGATCATGGAAGAGGTCTTTTATTTTTGCAAACTTTGAATACTAGCAGCTCACTAGAATCTTTAAGGTTTTTTTATCATTTTATTTGTACAATATTTTTGACTGTAGATTTCCATTTGTTTTTGAACAAATACAAACAAAATTTAATATATTCATTTATTTAAAATGTCAATATCATTGTGGGACACCTGGGGTGATTTACAAGAAGTTCTTCAGAGACTCAAGTGTTTCTAAAATCGTATTATCAGAAATAAAGAGAAAAATCTTTTACTCTAGGCTGAAATATGAGTTTTCCAACAACTGTTTCACAAATTTTGTAATTCAGCTATTATAATACACAAACATATATTTACCAAATGTGTATATATATATATTTACAAAATATACATACATACATGCCAATTAGTAGCATATCATAGCATTGGGGGAAATAATTACAGTTTATATATTCACTACAAGCAATGCCAATTATATTTCCACTCTGTGATGGTTATTTTTATGAGTGAATTTGGACAGTGTTTGTGGATGTTATTAACATTTAAATAGGTGAACTTTGGGCAAAGTAAATGGCCCTTTATGATATGGGTTGGCCTCATCGAAGCAAATTGAAGGCTTAAATAGAACCAAAAAACCTGAAAGAGGGAATTCTCCAGCAGACTGACTTCAGACTTCATCTGCACTGTTGAAATTTCTGGGTCTCCAGCCTATCAGCACACAGATTAGCCCTGCAGATTTGGATTGGCTAGTTTCCATAATCATGTGAGCCAACTCTTTATAATAAGTCTCTTTCTCTCTCTCTCTCTCTCTCTAGATAGATCCCACTGGCTCTCTTTCTCTGAAGAACTCTAATACATGCCCCATAGATTTCTAAATTTGTAGGAATACTACTTTTACCAAAATAATTCTTCCTCAAACTTTTTATTTGTAATATCAGTGAAAACAAAACTTCATCTTTATGTAAATTTATAATAGCATTTGGAGTGTTCGTTCTGACAGACTGAACTCAAAATTCGGTTTAGATGATGAGACAGATGACAATACACACACCCAATAGAGTAAAGATTTACTGTGCATATGAGACTTTCTGGAGAGAGTATGGCAGGTTCCTAAGAAAGTACCAAAATGGTTTAAGTAAAGGGAGGGCTGGAGTGGCTCTGGCTTGTATTGTCGTTATAAGGTAGTGGGTGAGGGGTTACTTACTGACTGGGATAAACATTGTGAATGGTTTGAACTTCCCGCCAGGGCAAGAGGAGGGAATATGGGGCTTTTTTATGCTTTTGTCCAAGTGTGGAGCAACAGAGAAACCGGGAAAGGTACAACTTGAAAGCTGTCAGTGATCAGACATCAAAAGTAGGGTCAGACTGTGAACCCATAAGGTGGATGAAATATCAACTGATGATGGAAATTAACGTATTCTTTATTTGAAAGATCTGATGGCACTGTTATAAAACTGGCATTATTTTACTATTTACAATTTTTTTTCTTCTGCTAATGAAGCCAACACATTAAAAATACCTCTTACACCTTTACTTACCTGTACAAGAAAACTTGGAATTAAAATAAGCAAAATTAATTTTGAGGAGCAGCATTTTTAATTTAAATGTCAAGTTACACTTCACAGAGTGATTTGTAAATGCACATCCTGCTCCTAAGTGAGTTTTATCATTTTAAGCACAGTCTTATAAAAGCAACTGCTTCTTTGCAGACTCTCCTTCTTAATATCACTGATTGGGTCAGTGATATCACTACTACTCCCACAATAGATGTCAAATGTCTACAAACATTTTGTGGAAATTATTCATTCATCGTAAACTTCCTGAAGAAAAGCCCCATAATTTATTGTTAATCAAGCATGAACTTCCTTTTTTATTTGTTTTTAGAGCTCATTGCTTCTGAAAGGATTTATTTAACAATAAAAAATATCACTTATCCAATAGTAAAATGAATAAATAGCAATAGATTTACTATTCAATAAATGACCGAACGCAGTGGTAAGTGTGCAGGCTACTCCCTCCATTGATGTAAAACTGCTTAGCCTTTACATCCTGAGAATATTTCATGAACTTTTAACCTGTGAATCTTCATATTTATTCACATCATAGTTTGAGTTCAGCTATGAGGCTTGGCGACAGGATATATAGTACAACCAGCTAGGAATCCTAGGGCCAGCAGCATGGACTACTTCTCCCTCCATCACTCAAGATAGGAAGGAATATGCTTCTAGGAGATTTCCTATAAGCACAGTTCATTTCTGGTAAACACTAAACCCGCTGTTCTTGGAAGACAGGTGTTAGGGGAAGGGGGGCGGAATGAAACAAGACGAAACCAGAGAGGGGGACAAATTATAAGAGACTCTTAATCTCAGGAAACAAACTGAGGGTTGCTGGAGTGGAGGGGGGTGGGAGGGATGAGGTGGCTGGGTGATAGACATTGGGGAGGGTATGTGCTATGGTGAGCGCTGTGAATTGTGTAAGACTGATGAATCACAGACCTGTACCCCTGAAACAAATAATATATTATATGTTAATACAAAAATTAAAATTAAAAAAAGAAAGAAAGACAGGGGTTAGTTGTCTTTATTTGGAAAAGGGAGGAGATGCTTTATCAATACACATCCTTCAGCTACAAATACTAGTTAACATGAAACCATATGCATATCCTTCTTGTATGCTACTAGAAAATACGATATGGAAACTGGGAGAAGGGAGGTATACCATATCCACGTTGGCTATTAAATGCCATTATTAATAATTTTTAAAATTCATGAAAATTGTGAAATGCTGGCTTAATACTATGTTTAATGGCATGCCAGGACAACAGTGAAAACAGGGACGGTGCCAAACAAACAAATAAACAAACAAAATCCCAAAAGGAAGTTTGCTGCATTTATGAGGAAAACAGTGCTATTGTCATTGTTCCCAATAACTACTTTTCCCAACACAAGTCAAACAGTAAATGCCAGAGCCTATATTTGGACTCAAACATTTTGATGCCAAAGCTTGAGTTCCTCACCATTACAAGTAATGCAGCTTGAAGACAGCTATGATAAGCTAAACAAAAGCACTGCAATTATTTAGAAGGGACTGAAAAATGATTAGTAAGGAGTATCAAGACAGGATGCTGAAGTGGGAACACGTGCTTAATGGTAATTTCTTTAAAAGAGTGGCAGATACTGCAACAAATCTATTGTCCTTCCTCTTTAGGTTTAGGGACCAAATCTATGGGAGTCTTAGCCCAAATTCATTTATCCAGTCATTTAATTAAGTAATTAATTTAATTAATACACAGAGTACTTCCTCATGTCAAACTTTTCTAGATGCTAAGGGTAAATCAATCTGCAACAATGCAGACATGGTCTCATGGAATTTATGGCATAGAAAAGTAGACAAGTGTTCAATAAGCACCATTGTCTCAAACTTTTTTACTTACTAAAATACCAGTAAAATATTTAAGCATGTTGAGAGAGATTTTAACACATCTGGGGAACTGAAGAAAGACCAGAATCACTGAAGCAAAGAAATCAAGGGGAAAGTGATAAGAGGTGATACCAGAGAGGTAGGTAGCAGTGATGACTTCAAAGCCATCCTTGAAAACCATGACTTTTGGATTCTAACCTTAAGACAGTGAGCATTTACCAAAAACAAACAAACAAAACAAAACAAAAAAAACAAAAAACAAACAAACAAAAACTTTAATCAGGAACATAATTTAATAGGAGCTGAATTTTTAAAAGATCAGTTTAAAAATCTTAGAAACTCTGTAAAAGTGCAAAAATAGATGTGGGCGCCTGGGTGGCTCAGTCGTTAAACATCTGCCTGGGGCTCAGGTCATGATCCCAGGGTCCTGGGATCAAGCCCATCATCAGGCTCCCTAATCAGTGGGAAGCCTGCTTCTCCCTCTCCTACTCCCCCTGCTTGTGTTCCCTCTCTTGCTGTCTCTCTGTCAAATAAATAAATAAAATCTTTAAAAGAAAATAGATGTAAACATATGAATAGGAGGTCGCAGTATTAGTGAGAAATATGATAAGGACTCTGTTTAGGTTGGTGGCAGAGCAGATGGAGAACAGTTTAAATGACTGGACTGCAGAACATTCCAAATTACTGTGTTCAAAATATAAGCCAAAGAAAGGGCAGGGCATGGAACCTGTATTCATCTGCTAAGACTACCATAACAGAGTACCACACATTAGGTGGCATAAACAACAGAGATGTATTTTCTACAGTGTGGAAGCTAGAAGTCCAAGATCCAGGTGTTGGCAGGGCTGATTCCTTCGGAAGGCTGAAAAGGAAGGATTGTTTCAGGCTTCTCTCCCCCATCTCCCTTGCCTCTGGTATCCATGTCTTTTCCTTGTCTTCCCTGTGTGCATATCTCTTTCCCTTCATGTGGCATTCTTTTTTTAAGGACTTTTTAAAAAGTGACTTTGGTTGGCCTTTATTTTCCCTTTGTTTCTCATAAGTTATAGGTAGTGAGGAGATAGAAAATTAGCAATGGGGAAGGTTTGAAGAGAATGGAGGCAGTTTGATGTAGTTACAGGGAAAGAGAGGGTCAGTTGCTTCAGTATGCTCATTTAAGATTCCATGCCTGTCAGTGGTTGCTTCCCCCATCAACCAATGGATCTCTCTTTGTTTTTTCATGGCCTCACAGTAGGCAGAAAAGAACTGAACTGCCCCATTGAATTCTGTCCTTGAGAATGATAGTTATCAGCTATATTCTTGCCCTCAAGGCTGGACCTGAGCTGGAAAATTTTTTGAGTTTGTACAAAATTCAATTAATCTAGTTAAAAAGGAAGGAAATTTCAATATACATTTATCATCACCACTTCAATTAAATAAAATATTTTTACTTTTTATTCCTGAATCAATAAAATTTAACATTTCTATGTGAGGGGAAAATAAAATAAATTAAAAAAAAATGATTATCTGCCGCATTGGCTCCTACAATAACTAAACTGATCTATAAAATCCTGCCTGAAAGACTCAGTGTCTATTTCAAGGTCTGCTGGATTGTTAGCAAGTAATCCATGACAATTTGTTATTTAAATGGGAGTATGAATGAATGTTATTATATAAAATGTGCAACGGTGCCATAAAGAAAGTAGATAATCAAGAGTTAAAATTAGTAGGAAGAAATAATGTAATAAGTCAATCAAATTAGCATGAGCTTAAAATAGGTTCCTTTTATACCTTTTGTTCCAGCATACAAAATCAGCTGTTTAGCTATCTAAAGTGAATTAGAGCCATTTGCATTATCACCTTTTTAATTCACTAAAATATACTGAGCAAAAAAATAAGTCTATTTTTTAATTTATAGATCACAGATGTTCAAGAGATTTAGCCAGTTCCCCAACCTCCTTTGAATAAAGTTTCTCTAGATTTGAAATATGAAAATGAAATCAGCAGTTTTACCAAACTCCTGGACTCATAAACTAAATGCAACTACTACATAATTTTTGAAGTTAAGAAATCTTTGTTGGTTTAAATGTCTATCATCTTGTTATTTTTATATGCTTGGTATTTAATGAAATACTATAATTAGGAAAGAGCTTTAGTTGTTCAGGCAGTCAGAGAACTCTTTATTTCCACTATTACTTAACCACAGCATAGGAAAGTAAGCTTTTGTATACACATGCTGTTTGTTTCATTTTCGAACCTAAACGTGTATTGTTTATATTAACTACATAAGTATCTCCACAAATATGTGACTTGTCCCAAGGTTGATTACAAATTCTTCTAGGATAAAGCACAAGTCTAAACATATAGTAGACACAAAATAAACACTCTTATTTTATTTTGAGATTACATATTATAAATAATTAAAATAATGTATGTAGTTAAATCCTACAATTGAGTAAAGCAATGAGGAAGTAGTGCTATGAATATTGTCTATACAATAGTTTTCAAGCGTTTAAGATTGAAGGAATACATGCAAAATTATCATATTAGATTCTTGTGAAAATGTTCATAAATATATGGTCACTGTTCATATATACTTTGAGAATAATGAAAATGCATTCGTTGGCTAGACATAAAATTTTATTTATAGGTATGTATAGATTGATTTCAGAGTAAAATTTTATATTCTTTTTTATCTTGTGTCACCCATGAAATGATCATGATGTTTAAACTAAATTTGTAACCTAGTAAATGACAGTAGTTACAGCTGTTTTGTAATCACAATCTTTTGCAACCTTAGATTTATTTTCCATGTCACCATGAAAATTAATACACTATAAAATAAAATCTATGCCCTTGAAGATCTTATGGTGCACCTTTCTGTTAGACCACAGTGTGAGCTTTTTATACAACTATATGGAATTTTTTCTTACCTGAATTTTCCTAATTTGAAAAGGCCATGTTTGTTAAAGCTAAGATGAAGCAAGGTAAAATGCTGAGATATAAAATGCTTTGAGCTATAGGTTTTTATTCCTAATAAATTATTGTTAATAGTTGATAGTTAATAGTTGAAATATATATGTAATTATATTATATTAATAGCATACATGCATTGAGTTAAAATATCCCTGACATTTGCAGATCAGTTTCCATGCATAATCTCATTTATAATTATACTGACCCAGTGAAGTTGATGCAATTATTATTCCTATTTCACAGGGAAGGGAAATGAGGGATAGAGAGATTAAGAAGGAAGAAATTGACAGGAAGAAGTGAAGAATTTGGGAGAAATAGAGAAAAACAATAATACCAGAACTTTTCCTCTACAGAGATTCAAAAGTGAAGATTTCCACCTCTTATTCCACATTTAGAAAGGACAAAGTATGACAACAGTGGAGCAGCATTTTCAAGAAATTAAGGGAAAAAATTGTGTGGAGCGGGGACTCTATATCCAGCTAAGCTTTTCTTTAAGTCTCAAAGTGATAAAAAAGCAATGCTGCATTTTGAAGAACATTGAAGAACAGTGATATCTTCTTTCTGAGGAATTCAGTACAGGATGAACCTCACCAATAGAAGATGACAATGAAAACTTTGGCAAAAAGAATGACTTTGATCATTTTGTGTTTAATTTTTGAGCTAAGGATACCACAAGAGTGGAGTCATGGGTTAAATGATTATATGTAACCATTATGGTGTCTAACAAAGTAGAAAGATGCTACTAGAAAAATTGGGAGAGAATAGGTAGAAAAAGAAGAAATTAAAATAAGATTATTGATCGATATGTAATAAATCCTAGTAAAAGATGTATAAAACCAACAAAAATGATAGTATAATGTTAAGTAAGGAAATACTTTTTTTTGTTGTTAAGATTTTATTTGTTTGAGAGGGAGCTCAAGAAGGTGGAGGGGCAGAGGGAGAGAATCTAAGCAGACCTCAGGCTGAGCTCAGAGCCGGACATGATGTGGGGCTCCATCTCACGACCCTGAGATCATGACCTGAGCTGAAACCAAGAGTCAGATGCTCAACCAACTCTTGATTTCGGCTTCAGTCATGAGCTCAGGGTCATGAGATGGAGCCCCATGTCGAACTCTGCACCCAGACGGGAGTCTGCTTGGGATTCTCTCTCTCCCTCTTCCTCTGACCCACCCCCTGCTCATGCTCTCTCTCTCTCTCTAAATAAATAAATAAATAAATAAATCTTTCAAAAAATATGAACACAAAGGTAACCATTAAAATAAAAGTGAAAATTACTCTAAGTACTAAAAAAAAAATTCAAGAAATTCAAAGACATGGGGTGCCTGGGTGGTTCAGTTGGTTAAGCGACTGCCTTCGGCTCAGGTCATGATCCTGGAGTCCCTGGATCGAGTCCCGCATCGGGCTCCCTGCTCAGCAGGGAGCCTGCTTCTCCCTCTGACCCTCCTCCCTCTCATGTGCTCTCTCTCATTCTCTCTCTCTCTCAAATAAATAAATAAAATCTTAAAAAAATAATAATGGTTTAAGAAGAAAAAAAAAATCTATATCTGGGCGCCTGGGTGGCTTTGTTGGTTAAGCGACTGCCTCCTGCCCAGGTCATGGTCCTGGGGTCCTGGGATGGAGTCCTGGGATCGAGACCCGCATCGAGCTCCCTGCTCAGCGGGGAGTCTGCTTCTCCCTCTGACCATACCCCCTCTTGTGCTCTCTCTCACTCTCTCTCTCAAATAAATAAAATAAAATCTTAAAAAAAAAAAGAAAAAAAGAAATTCAAAGACATGGGATGTCTGGGTGGCTCAGTTGGTTGAGTATCTACCTTTGGCTCAGGTGAGACCCGCATCAGGCTCCCTGCTCAGCTGGGAGTCTGCTTCTCCCTCTGCCCCACCCCCCCATATTCTCTCTCTCTCTCTCTCTCTCAAATAAATAAATAAATACATAAATAAATAAAATCTTTAGGGAAAAAAAGAAGTAATTATGGCCATATAGAGGTGACAACGACATAGTGACTACCAAGTGAGATTTCAACTGGGTGATAAATTTGTCCAGAGTTTTAAATTATCATTTGAAAATATAAATTTGTGAAATATGCAAAATGATTGCTCATTAAGAACATGGCTGAAGGTGATGTGGCATACATCACAAACTGGAAATTTTTGGCCTGTGAGTCATATCTGCTTTTCATATTAAGTTTTATTTTTAAATTGAAAAGTACTGTCCCACAAATTATGTTTTTAAAATTAACTTAACTGACAATATTTTTCAAAAGAATTTCCCTTAAAATCTACAATTCTCTTTGGCTTAAAAAATAGATCTGGTAACACTGGGTTTGCATTTCTATCCAGTAATAAATGGAAGGTGCTTCTGAACCCTCTGGGTGAAGGATGTACTCTGAGTCTGGAACAATTTCTTCCTTGGGTATTGCGTCCTCACTTTAAACCCAAGCTTCTATTTCCTATATCTACGCCTTCTTTACTCATTAACTCATGGCACCGAGAGATGTGACTATTCCATTCCGGGCCTATAGAATAGAATCAGGAAATGAAAATGTGAAATGTAGAGAAATTAATTTAATCCAAGGAAGAAGGACATTTCAAAATGGGGAGTAACTAATTGTGTTAACGTTATTTTTCTTGTAGTTAAATATGTCCACTTAAATGCCTATTAATTCAAAACATGGATGTTCCAAACAAGACTTTAAAAGGGTCTGCATACAGGGTTAATAAACCGCAAACCAACTTTCTGGCAGAGACAGTGATCAAGCAAATAAGAAAAAGTCAAGAAAAGAAACATTTATATAATTGTTGACAAAATAATAAAGTGCCATACTATGGGACAGAAGTAACCCAAAGTGAGAAACATAAAGAGCTATCTTTCTTCAAATGTTGATTATTTTATTAATTTTTAAGATTTTTCTTTATTTTCTTAATTTCTAGTTATATTACTATATAATCATCAAGTATATTATTTTTAAAAAGTAAAGAAATCTATTGTATTTAGGATATCTCATGAAGAGATTATCCAATTCTCCAGTGTCCACGGTACGCTGATTTTATCTACAAAAAAAGAAAGCTTCAATATCCCTAGACATCCACCCGGCTGTTTCTAGCTTCTGTTATATTTATACTGATTTATCTAGCATGGCATATAATTAGTTGTTTGGGTTATTGAATAAAGCCTAACTGTACTTGATTATGATTCAGAACATATTATTTATATTGTCATTATGAAGGCAGTTTTGAGCCAAGGTGCATTTCAACATTTTTTTTTTTTTTTTTACTGAGGAAAACATGGAGAAAAGAAAAGGTACATAGCCTAAAACACTATAAATTATTTGCTGTATGTGCTTAATGAAAACATTATCGTTTTTAATTAAAAAATGTGTTTAGAGAGTTCTAAAATACTCATATCAATGTAACAATAGAAATTTTTCATAGCCTATTGAAGTTTTTCACAGCCTTTAAAATTAACTCAAAGGCCATGTTTATGTAAATTTTTCTCTTAAATTTCATTAAAAGGAATTCATTCATTTATATTTATAATGCATATGGTATATGTTTTACAAATCCATCTATCTGCAATAGTGGACACAGTCATATTCGTGGAAAAGCAAAAGGGAGAAGACAGGGAGTATAGCTGACATATATTCATTCTCCTTTAGAACCAAAGTTTTCATATACCACTTTAGATAGTATATTTCACATCAAATCTAAGATGATATGCTTGTTCATTGTTCTCTACCAAAAGAAAAAACAAAAAAAACCAGCAGTGGTTCATAGGAAGACATGACTAAGACACAAGTATTTAAGGAAAATCTTCAGCTATCGTTAGCTCAGAAATCTAATTTCAGTAGAATATTTTATAAAAGTTATAAATATTTGCCTTCTAATTTTCCTTCAAGGGTTTCACTAAAAAGTCACAGTATAGTTTAGGAGTCATAGAAGTCTTTAATTTATATATCAAAGCCTGATATCATTCGGGCCAGGGATGTACATAGCATGCACGCTAAGCATTCCCCAATTGCTCATGACAACTACACAGAGACAAGAGTACGGAGATTCACTGCTTTCATGCTAAGCCTAACTCAGCTATTCCAAAGGTCAGATGAAGATGAGCAAAAGAATGAGAAGACTCTCTGGGAGCCCTTAACTACTGCAAACTACTGTAATAAATTAGTTAAAATTTGTCCATATCTTCTTTTTTTTTTTTTTCTTTTTTTTTTTTACTGGGCTGTTAGAGTTTTGGAGTATTTGACTATTCTTGTGTCCTTTGGAATGAGGCCAGCTCCTATCTTTTTATTGGGAAATTTGATTTAGGATTTTTAGCTGTGGCATTATTCTTGCTATATGAGGGAGACAATACTAGCTTCTTAACTGAAAGAAAATGTGTTTTATAAATTAAATAAAAAATACAAGATAAATTTGATACCTGAATATGATGAGTATCAATTAGGATGTGCCTCTTTTCTCAAATTCTGCCATTATAGCTGCCTACTATTCTTGGCTAATATCTATTTCCATCAAAAACATCCCTGTAGTGGGGCACCTGGGTGGTTCAGTCGTTAAGCGTCTGCCTTCAGCTCAGGTCATGATCCCAGGGTCCTGGGATCGAGCCCCACATTAGGCTCCCTACTCTGCAGGAAGGCTACTTCTCACTCTCCCACTCCCCCTGCTTGTGTTCCCTCTCTCGCTGTCTCTCTCTCTCTGTCAAATACAATCTTTAAAAAAACAAACAAACAAAAAAACCATCCCTGTAGTGAACAATCTAAGAGCTAAGATCTTCCACGGCTCTCTTTTTCACACACCTGAATCCGTCCTAAATGACATGTGTCTTAAAAGAAGCAGGTCAAGGGCGCCTGGGTGGCTCAGTCGGTTAAGCGACTGCCTTTGGCTCAGGTCATGATCCTGGAGTCCTGGGATCGAGTCCCGCATCGGGCTCCCTGCTCGGCAGGGAGTTGCTTCTCCCTCTGACCCTCCCCCCTCTCATGTGCTTGCTCTCTCTCATTCTCTCTCAAATAAATAAATAAATCTTAAAAAAAAAAAAAAAAAAAGAAACAGGTCAAGATTTTAGTTCATGAGCTGATACCTAACCCAGTTATTTCTGCAGATTAGGGTGCATCTAAAACTAACTTTGTCAAATTCTCATCTGTGATACAAAATATTTGCTGCCAATGCACAGTGTCACTTTGCCTGTCTGGGATTAGGCAAAACTCTTGAATAGTTCAGAAGCAGGGACACTATTAAGGTAGAATCACTTTTGTGATTAAATACATAAAAACGCAATGACCAGAGACAGTAAAATTAGATACAAAAAGCAAGGAAGATGTGAGCACACCTTTCATTTGGTCAGAATTATTTACAAGTATCAAGGGGCACCTGCCCGAGTGGTGGCACAGTCAGTTAAGCGTCGACACTTGATTTCGGCTTAGGTCATGATCTCAGGGTCGTGAGATCGAGCCCCATGTCGGGCTCTGTGCTCAACGCTGAGTCTGCTTGGGATTCTCTCTCCCTCTCCCTCGGCCCTCCCATTCATGATCCCACTGTCTCTAAAATAAATAAATAAAATCTTTAAAAAACATATTTACAAGCATCAAGAAAAACTGGGATTCTTAGAGGGAGCAGAGTTATGCCGAGGAGAGTCCTCAGATTCATTATTGTGACAACAGATCCCCCCACCCCCACCATTTAACTTTATGTCCATATTCACATAAACTGGTTTCTCTGAAGTGCAGAATATGTGTGTCGTAATTCATTTGCTAAATGGCCAACAGGCCATATTCAAGCAGACAAGGAAGCAAGTACGGGCTAGCTTGCAAGTATGTGGTTATTTAATCAAAAACAACAAAACTAGCTTTCCTTGACATGTTTCATCTGTGATACAAATAAGGAGGTGGTCCCCAAGACCAGAAGTTTCTTACTGTTTTTCAGAGCAAAGTTTCTATAGCCTCTTGTCCACAGAAAATAGCAAGAAAAAAACATCTGCTGTCAAGATTGATTGACAATCTGTAATAATTAACATCGTGAACAATAGATTGCTTTCCTTACTCCTACTCACTAAGCGAAATACTCAAAGTCATTGAGACTGCTTGAGAGATAATAAGGACTAAAGAACTTGCAGGTGTTACACACAGAGGCAATGAGCAATGCAGTCATTACAGCCCTCTAATTCCAACCAAAACAGTCTCCCAGACAGTTGCAGGGGAACTGAATGGTGACTCACTTTAAGGAGGAAGGTTCTTCAGTGTAGCCGTGAGCCGTAACCCTTTGAAAGCAAGATTAGTAGGCAACTTTTGGCCTTATAGTTATAACCTTTATGGGTGATTCTACCTGAAATTTGGCTTCTGTCTAGCTATATCGCGGATCCCTTCAAACACCTGTGTGCCTGCGATTTGCTGCGAGGGTGCCGTCACCGTTTTCAGGCGAAGAATTCAGCTTTGCAGTTGGTCGGGGATCTATCTGAGGCAGAACGCAGCCTAGGAAATGACTGAGATGGAGAAAGCATACAGTCTAGCTTAGGACTCATGCTTTTCCTGTCACAGAGATGGGACTTTCTTTCTCAGGGTTGTCTTTTTGAATTCTTCCTTGAAATAGCAGTAATGCTGAATTCTGATGAAACAACACCTGCTTCAACCCCAGGGCAGGCTTTTGGGCAGTAATCCTTTTGGATACTGATTCGTTCAAGTCTGCTAAATAATTAGTGAGTCAACTTTCCTAGTTGATTTCCATTCCTCTGGGTAATGCTAACTCTTCTCTGATGTGAATTGTTTTATAAGATAATCCCAGAAGATAGCTTCTAACAAATGAAATCCAAGTTTATAAAATACAATGTCCCCTTTAAAAATTTTGAAAGTAACATTTAATTTTATTTTTTGCATAATTAAGAATACAAACTCCCTCCCTAAAATATATGCATTTACCTCATACGCTGCGGTGGCACTCTATACATGGCAAAAATAAAAATATAATTTATGACATTACTGAATCTAGAAATGGCAATGTGTTCTTATGACAGAGGCTACCTTATTTATCTTAGATATCTTTTATTATTTTAATGTAATCCTTAAAGAGTTGAAAATGACACTTATTTCTTGAATTTCCTATGAACAGGTTAGTCCACGAACAACACCCTTTGCCTAAGTAGTCCTGACAATACACATGTTCCATGACCTGAACTCAGTTAATTTTTAAATTTAAAAAATTTTAAAACAATAATTTAAAAATTAAAGCCATTAGGAATTTTGCATATACTAATATACAAATATTAATGTATACATGCTATCTATAAATGTTTCTGACTATGTGTTTTTGTCATTTAATTTGATACTGTTTAAATATTTGACATATATATTATTCAATATACTAGACAGACTTACAATAATTTAAAACCTGTAAGTCTTGCATATTATATATAAAAATATTTTTTAAAAATCCAGCTAAACTCAGGTACATTTTTTTAGTGTAAATCATGGGCCGTAGGCCAATTGTAAGAAAAGGGGGATCATAATAATTTTAAAAAGACATTCAACTAAAATATTACACGTTCTCAACCGTGCTGAGCAATCACACGATCAGGGAGATCTCTAATCCTCTTGATTCACTGAAATCTGCCTTCCGCATTTCTACTGAAACTCTTCACATGTAGACCTTCACTGATGTTATTTTTAAAAGATCCAACAGATGACATGCAACACAGACTTGTAAAAACTGTATTGAACTATATTTAATTCACATTGAGGAACAATAGGCAGGTGGAATACCTATTCAATAGCAATGTATGTGATAACACAAAATACACTTCAATATCTGTAACAAAGCTTTTTGAATAGTGTGTTTTAATTTGTCCAAACTATAGTATAATTAAAAACATTACATTAAACTTTTGAACGCTAGCGTAAGTCCAGAATAGAGACACAGAGAGAGGTAGAAGAGAGAAAATAGGACTGAGTCACAAGATCATTGGGGAAAAATTTTAAACCACACTCCAAATTTTAGACAATCAGTGGGTTTGGGAATAAATTTTATTTTATTTGCTGCTTGTTCTTCTCTCTTTTAAATTGTATACAATCACAAACACTATGTGCAATAATGAGATTAAAATAAAATTAATATATATGATGTGAAAGAGAAGATACAAGTGTCTTAACTATTTTTAAACTAAAGAAAACTAATTCTGTGATTATTTTTAAATTTAATAAACTCTATTATATATTTAGCATTTCATATTATTACAATGTTAAAATGCTGATCATTTAATAACAATGAATAGCTATCACTATGTGGAAAGAAAACAGATTTCAAGGGGCGCCTGGGTGACTCGGTCAATTAAGCATCTGACTCTTGGTTTTGGCTCAGCTCATGATCTCAGGGTCTTAAGATCGAGCCCCACGTCAGGCTTTACACTCAGCGTGGAGTCTCTTGACCCTCTCACTCAGCTCCTCCCTCCACTCCCCCGCCCCACCATGGAATAAATAAATAAAATCTTTAAAAAAAATTCTAAAAAAAAAAAAAAAGAAATCAGATTTCACTATCAATGAACGATTTTGAATAATTCACCTGAAGTTATGACTATCAGCTATTGGACATCATTTTTTTCCACATATGTTTCAAAATTAAATAATATTACATTGCAATAAATTAAAGCTCATAAAATTATTTTAACATATTTGAATTTTGAATATTGCCACCATTATATTCTTATTAATACTATTTCTAAAAATGAGTATTTCTTTTTAAAGGGAAGGAAACATGTACATATACAAAATTAGCAATAGAGCTTCCATGACTGCTCAGATCACAATATTTTCTCTCTCAGCCTGACCCTTGTGAACAGGCTGCTGGCATAACAAACTAAAATACCATTCTGAAATGCATTTGAAATGGATTATCATTTTTTATCAACAACTATAGTTTGTTTATTTGGCTAGTTGTTTATTTTGGCTGTTGTTTATTTATTTTAAACTAAGCTGTTAGCTGTTATTTATTTATTTTAGACTAAGCTGTTCTGAGAATGACCTGTTGAGATGTCAGGAGGACAGTTAGTATTTTCTTTGATCATATTAAATAGTCATGAGGTATATAAGTTAACAACACGGTCATCTTCTAGTAGTAGAGGCAATGTTTGTGGAATTCACATCTTGTATATTTTATCTACTAAAATAGAGTAACTTGGCATTGTTTTTATTCAAAATTCTCTTAGCTCATCTTCACTAGGATAAAAGAAACAATGTTGTCCTTATTTTAATGTAGAATATCATTGTTTGAGATAAAAAACTCTTTTGTGGGTTTAATTCCATCTAATCTCAGTGGTACCTAACAATTTATGAAGGGTGTGCATCTTTTCTCTTGCACCATGAGACATAAATATATGATATTTAATGTAATATAAATGCTTAATATGATGTAAAATAATTTTGTAAAAGTTTCTGGTGCATTACACAATGAAAAAATGGATAAATTTAATAAATACCATTGCAATATATTTTGATTTGTAAGGATTTATTTTATACTAAGCATTTACAGTTGTAATGCCACTTAACTTTTGATCAAAAGTGTCTATCCTTATTTTTCAAACAATTTAAGTGATTACATTCTTCAGTGTTTGGAGGCCTACAGCCACCAGCCACTTGGAGGGTATTCTCAGAGGGTTCAAAATATAACATTAGACTTCTGTTTCACTTTGATATTTTCTTTTATGGCAGCTATAACAAATAACCTAAGGTGGTTCTCTTCTGTGATAAGGGAATATTAATTCCCAGGAACAGATGTGGGTTTCTCAGTTTTCTTGCCAGGTACAATTTGGAAAATACAGTTGCTATTTTTTTTTTTTTCCCACAATTTCACTTTTTGCTCTTCTGACTCAGCACTGGTTACATAGCTCAAAATGGGTTACACCTTTGATAAAATTTTTGAATAAGGCTGTTAGAGGGCACTTTCCAATACTTTTCCTTTTTTTTTTTTTTTTTTTTTTTTTTTTTTTGCTGCTGTGTTTAACTTCTAAGCATCTTTTGGATTGACAATATAGTAGAGAGATTTAGATAAACATTTGCAAAAGTTATGGCCAACTACAAAGCCTTAGGGCAACTGCAAAGTTTAAAGTAAACAGTCCACCCAAAACTGCCTTCTTTTCTGACTGCAACTTCAATTTGGAGGAATAGGGTTTACTTAGTAGTTACTTTTAGGTTTGACAATTCACTAGAAAAACTCACAGAATTCACTTAAGGTGATTATATTTGTGGTTACAGTTCATTATGAGGAAAAAAATACAGCTTGAAATCAGCCAAGGGAAGAAATGCATGGGGCAGAGTTCAGGAAAGTTGCCAAATGTGGAGCTTCCAATGTTCTCAACTTATGGCGTTATGGACATGTTACTTTTCCAGCATTAATATGTAACAGTACACATTGAGTATTAGTAACCAAGAAAGCTCCAGAATCTTTGGTGTCCAGAATCTTTACTGGGGCTCAATCACATAGTACCCTTGTGGCTGACCTCCAGAATCTTTACTGGGGCTCAATCACATAGTACCCTTGTGGCTGACCTCTCCATCCCTTGCCAGAGGTCAGGTTAAAACTATGATTTGCCAGTCTTTCCTGAGGGCAGAACTGATACCATGTGGTCCAAAGCCCCTATCATGAAACATATTGTTAGACTGTTGGCCAAAGCCTCCAGGCAAACAAAGTCACTTCTGTCAGGAAGGATATTCCAATTGCCTAAAGACCATTTTGAGAACAAAGGCCAAATCTATCTTTGTGTAAATTTAATTCTTCACTACATAACAAATAATATAACTAGAACTGAGACATACATATTAAATTCAGCAACTATGTAATATAATAATTTTTATTATCATTTCTTCCATATTTGGTATTTCCAATAATTCTTGTTGCTTACCTCACAATTAGAATAAAACCATGATATAATTCAGGGAAACTGCCTTGCATATTTTTGGGACCTTTCACTATGGATTTAGATGCTCCTGGTTTTGTATCTCAGGTAGGGTTTTAAGTGTGTACCATCTGAGAATCCAGAAAAGAAAATGTTTTCCATTCCTTGTTTCCAGAATCAGGCTCTAAATTAAAGGGAAATTCTCATGGGTGTATCCTTCAAATCTCACTTCATGAGAATACTTTTCTAGTGGTTTTTGTCCACAAAATACAGGAGAGTAGAGCACATGGCAAACTTTCTTCTCCAATTCCCTTTCCTTTCTCCCTTCTCTATGTCCCCTTTCTCCAAACAGAACCTCCTTCTTCTATATTAACTAGTCAGTTAACTAGTGAATAAACCTTGTAGACTTCCAATATCCACACAATATTTAAAATCAAGAAATGAACAATAAACAAGTGTGAGCATATAAAATAAAGGTACATAATCACAAACAACAAAGAACTTCTAAAAAACAAGAAAGAGACAAATGATCCTACAGAAATTTAGGAAAGATTATTAATATGAAATATGTACAAGAAGATACACAAAAATGATGAAGCACAAGAAGATGTTTAGCTCCACTAAAAACTAGAGGATTATACTGAGAAAAAAATTGTGATTTTTAGCCAAGTGGATTTCCAGGAGCACATATTATTGAATACGATTATTATTTTGAGATCAAGAACTGTGTTTACATTGTCTTCTGATGTATCCCAAGGATTAACATGTTAGTTTGCATATTGAAGACACTTATTAAATATTAATAAATGAGTGAATGGATATAAATATGAAGTGGATACATTTCGTTTCTGATTAAAACAGATTCATAAGCTTTGATCATTAATGGAACAAACTATAATACTGACATTTTTATGAAATTTGAAGAGCTCACCGTGGACATATTGCTGAATCTATGTCCAGCCCAGTCCTACATGGAAGTAGATTGTAGTAAGTGTCCAGATGTACTGAATGTATTTAAGCCACCAGAGCATCAAAGCTACTTGCCAAACCTTCCTATAGTAACTAAATCCTTGGATGTATACAGTTATATATTTATATACATACATATCAATTTAGTATCTATTTGTGATCCTCACAATAACATGGTAAAATTCATAGTATAGGTTGGTTCTGTAAACATTGTGAAAAAATGAAAAAAATTACCCAAAAACATCCAGTAATATAGTCAAGGCTATACAAGCTTAGTAACTAACAAAGGAATGGGCAGTATTATTCTGTCTTCTGAATCAGTCCATTACCCTTCTTCCCCAGTACAAGAAATATTTCCAATTAGACTCTAGAAAACCTAAAATTTGTAATCATATATACAAATTAGCACTGAAAATATTACAGGGGAACCTGGGTGTCTCAGTTGGTTGAGTGTCCAACTCTTGGTTTTGACTTAGGTCATGATCTTAGGGTCATGAGGTTGAGTCCTGAATTTGGCTCTGCGCTCAGTGGGGAATCTGCTTGAGGAATCTCTCCCTCTCCCTCTACCCCTCCCTCCTCTCTCTATAAAATAAATAAATAAATCTTAAAATGAAAAAAAGAAAATAATATGATAGTACAAATAATTAAAGCAGAAATAAAACTAATTTTGCATATATATATATTTATTTCTAAATGTTTTTCATCTTGTGCTTTCTAAACACTAATTTCCTACCTAATGAATAGGGTGGAAAAGGGGAAAAATAATCATGATGATGGTTTTCCCCTTTCTCTTTCTAGGTTATTGCTTTATAGCTCAGTTCTTTTTCAGCACTATCAGTCTCTTTCAGAGTTGCAGCCCATTGGTGTCTTCTACTCTTTCCCAGGATTACCATGTTCTTTTAATTTTTTTAATAGACTTTAGTCTTTAGGGCAGTTTTAGGTTCACAGCAAAATTGAGAAGATACAGGGATTTTTCATATACCTTTGACCCCACACATACACAGCCTCCCCACCAACAAGCATTCTGTCCCAGAGTGCTACGTTTGTTGCAACCAACAAACTTATGTTGACACACCATTATCACCCAAGGTCCTCAGGTTATATTAAAGTTCACTCTTGGTCTTGTACATTCTACAGGTTTGAATAAATGTATAATCACGTTGTGTCCAGCTACAGAATGCTACAGAATTGTTTCACGGCCTTAAAAATCCTCTGTGCCCTGCCTGTTCACTTCTCCCCTCCCACACTTCTGGCAACCAAGGATATTCTTACTGCCTTTCATAATATGTCACACATAATTGGAATCGTACAGTGTGCAGCCTTTTCAGATTGGATTCTTTCATTTAGTGATATGGAGTTAGGTTTCTTCTATGTCTTTTCATGGCCTGATACCTCATTTATTTTTAGTACTGAATAATATTCCAACCATGCTTTTTTGGACAATTGTTCTCTCAATCTCAGTAGGGCTTTCTAGCCTTTATGCTTTCACTGTATATTAATTTTAAGGAAAAAGAGAATAATAACTAGTAGGGGATATTTGCTCTATCTCTGTTTTAATACAGAATGGACTTAAAATTTGAAAGTTATGATTTATTTAAGCTTTAGTTAAACAGCTAAACCAACTTAGCTAATATTTGGTTCAAATATTCCTGTTGTCTTGAGAATGTTACATTCTCCTAAGTCCTACTCACTCTTCTACTCATAATTTGAATTTCAGATTTCTCCCAAACTAAAGTTCTAACAAGCATGAAGCTCATCTTTGGTTCTCCCATTGCCACATGACTTAATAAAATCAAATAGCCTTGATTAATAAGGAAGCAAATGTGCGTACTTATTTCTCTATGTATTACTTACCTGTTACGAACTGAACAAATACTTTATCATCAGCAACATCATCAATATTATTATTATTACTATTACTTTAAAAATTTATTTATTCATTTGAGAGAGTGTGTGTGCAAGTGGGGTGAGGGGCAGAGGGAGAGGAAAAGAGAGAATCCTTAAGCAGACTCCCCACTGAGCAGGGAGCCCACACGGGACTTGATCCCAGGACCCCGAGATCATGACCTGAGCCAAAAACAAGAATCAGATGCTTAACTGAGTGAGCCGCATATGTGCCCCCAAATTAATATTATTACTATTTCTATAATTTTCATAATTATCATCCTTATTTTGTTACTTTTCTTGTAAATTCTATCAAACATACAGAATAGTATATACCATTTTACACTTTAAAAATTAGAATCATAAAATACAATCTCCCTACATAATATTTTAGAGGAACATGAGTTGTTTAATTTTTTAATTTTATTTTAATAATCACATGCATTCCTTTTTAAATTTTTGACCCAAAATGGTACACTCTGATAAATATTTTTTGCTGATTTTTCTGAAGAATAAACAGTATCTTTCTGGGTAAAATTTCATTGAGAACTCATGATTTCATACTACTTAATAAGAAAAGTTAGAAATTCTTAAAAACTGAGCATTATTTTTTTCTGGCCCAAACATTTAATTTCATTTGCAGGTATTATAAAACAAATATATTACAGCAATATAAATATTTGAATTGTGTTGTTTGATCAGGCTAAGTCAATAAAATATATTATAGTGAAAAAGTTCTATTTCATAATCCTTGGAGAAAATGCAATAATTAATAAGAAAATACCTTAATATTATCAAACCACATCTTTTAAAATAAATGTATTCTAGTTTCAACTTTCAAAAATAAAATTGGCTCCTGCTATCCAAATTCTCTGTTGAACACAGGCACCAAGAGTTTCAAAAGGCAAAATGTTACATGTTCATAGGAATATATAAAAGGATTCTGTTTTTCCCTCAAAGTTAGGCAGAAAATATTGAATATATTTTCTCTATAATGCAGTTACATTGACAATATTAAATATCGCTTTATGTTTTACCACCATTGTTTTTCACAATTCAGGATGTTCAGGATCAGTTCAACCTCTTTTGATTTTATATACTATGAACAACTATTTCTCTCTCTTAATCTCCTCCCCCCTACTTCTTCCGCCCTCCTATCCTTCCTTAACTCTCTTTCTCCCTAAGATTGCACTGCATCTGTCTATTCAATTGCACATATGTATCAAGTAATACTCCTGACTTTCTCTTCTTCTCAACATAGCTACTATATACATACAACCTACTAAAATTTTGTTTAAGAATGCAAAGTGATTTTATCAAGATATTATATGAGGTCATAACATACAAGCACACACAGAAAAACAAACAAGGGTCTATGCTGGAATCAGCAAGAGGGTGCAAAAAGACTTAACAAGAAACTGAGCTGTTATTGAAATTATCTTTAAAAGCATTTGAATTCAACATGGAATACCAAATGGTTTTGTTTTAAAGTCCAATGTTACTTTATCTCACAATTTGACCTTAATGTCTAAACTATTTTCCCCCTAAGTAGGGGCAAATATATAAGTAATAGAGCAATAAAGAAAAAGAAAAAGTAGTCATCATCTCAAAGAGACATCACTCTTTTTTTTTTTTTTTTTTAATCACGATAGCTAAAAGATAAAGTGACCCAAATCCCTGGTATTAATACAAGAAAGGAGATAAGTATATTGTTAAAAACTGTATCATTGTCTTTCTTTTAAAATACATTCCAAAATTATGTCGTATTTTTTTTTAAATATCAAAAATAAACATTGTGTTGGGGTTCCTGGGTGACTCAGTCTTTAAGTGTCTGCCTTTGGCTCAGGTCTTGATCCCAGGGTCCTGGGATGGAGCCCCCACATCGGGCTCTGTGCTCCGCGGGAAGCCTGCTTCTCCCTCTCCCACTCCCCCGCTTGTGTTCCCCCTCTTGCTGTGTCTCTCTCTGTCAAATAAGTAAATAAAATCTTAAAAAAATAAAATAAAATAAACATTGTGTTTTTTGGAGTAAAAACAAAATGAAAACAGAGATGCTTTTTGCTAAGGCACGTGCAGAGAGAGGCAGTTATATATTGGAAAAAAAATTAACCTTAGATAAAAAACATCTGGCAACAAGTTTATCATAACTGTTTACTGATGACAATTATTTGAAATTTATGACTTGAAAACAAAGCAGATTAATCTTTTGTCTTATAAAATTTTAAGGAGTAATACTTTCATTGGTAGTTTAATAAAACTTCTCCCAAATGTAAAAATATTCCCCATAAAACAATCTAGTCATTTTATACAAAGTAACAATTTAGTTCATCCATAAGAATAGGGGATAAAAGTTGTCTAAATTTTAGAATATCGTAACTTGGTATAATCATGTTGAAGAATTTAATGGGTATATTAAAACCTTGTTCAATTTTCTAAATGATCTCAAATAGGCTTTTTATACTTCTAAAACATAAAAAGATATAGTGATAAATAAGAATGCCAATAAGCAAAAGAAAAATTTTAAAGGTTTTTTTTTTTTTTTTGAGAGAGCAAGAGTGTGCATGCAAGGTGGGGGCACAGAGGGAGAGGGTGAGAGAGAGAATCTCAAGTAGGCTCCATGCCCAGTGGGGAGCATGATGCAGGGCTCGATATTAAGACCTTGAGATCATGACCTGAGCCGAACCAAGAGTCGGAGTCTTAACTGACTAAGCCACCTAGGTGCCCTGCAAAGGAAAAATATTGAATAGTTACTTATTAATTTTGTTTCTGTGTATTTTGTCCTCAAATTGTTAATTAGGGTATAATTACCTGGTTTGATGACTGTGATTATCCATTGTTACTATCATTATTAACTGAAGAATAGCAAACAATGGCATTATATTAGGAAGCAATCATTATTTACTTGTTAAATAAGAATGTTAATCTAGTTCATCAAATGAATGTTTACTCATTTTATATATAATTTCAACTTAACCAACTATGATTTAATATATGGAAATGTTTCTAAAATAAAAAGAAATACGATTTGAAGACCTGAATAAAAAGAGTTGATAGTTACATAAAGTCTCTAAGAACCTCATGATATATATGTGTGTGTATATATATATGTATATACTTATGTAAATAATAATATAATAATTCTATCTAAATCTGAATCAAGAGTTCTTTCACCATAGAAATATACATTTTTAAGATATATATGTCTATCTTCAATAACCAAAAAGAAAAAAGGTATTAGTTTCTTCTATACTTCATAAAAAAAGAGTCAAGAACCCCACACTGTCTCCCTTTGGTATGGCTCATCATTGAAAATCTTCAATGGTCTTCTTTGGTTTGGTCCTTCATAAGCACCTGGATGGATCTGTCGAAGCCTCTAAGACTTACACAGGTACAAACTTGGGTTGAACCAATAATGCTATTGACCACTTAAAGCTACAAGTAACTTCATAGACAAAGCAATAATCATAAAGCTAGTAGATGCCTTCCTTTAATACCCATAATGAAGAATTATGTTTTAAAAAGTGAGTTTATTTAAAAAAGAAACAAATACTGGCATCATATCCAGTTCTAAAAGCAAATTTATGAAAGTCAAAACAAACCAGTAAGAAGTGATCTCTTATTCATCTTTCTGATAGGATGTAGTGGACACAAAGAAAAAATTGCATTTGTATAAACATATTTTTTTAGCAATATACAGTTGATAATTACATCAACAACCTTACTATTGAAATAAAGTTCAGAACCTTTTTTTTTATTACATATATTTCATTTGTCAAAAACTCATGCAGTTCAATTCCTGTGTTTTTTTTAATAGTAAGAACAAAAAAAATCATATTTTTCCTTCTAGCAAGAAATTTCTCTCTATAGGTTCAAGACAGAAGACAAAAACCTACATTGTTGCTGGCTGGTATGTCATACAAATCCATTTTCAAATTATATGTGATATATGTTGCTAAGGCTTTGTTAAGCAGAAAAAAAAATCTACACTTCCTAGGGAAAAATATACTAATTAAGAAAGTTTTTTGTTTTTGTTTTTGTATTTTAAGTAGATTTGAACTATTTTAACTTCTGACCATTGTTAGAGTCTTGCACTGGAATATGGTTAGAATGATTTGTACATGGAGACAGGTAGAGCAAGATAGCTTTGTTCCCTCTATCTACTCTTATTATTTTAGAATGAATAGTTTATATATCCAAGTAAATTATCCTTAGAATTCATCTTTGTCACTTTTTCTTTTTCTGTCTGACAGTCTTTATCTATTTCTATCACTCTCTATGCAATGTGAGTCTCAGATTGCGTATTCACTACAACTGTTGATTACTAGTGCCTGATCTGAAAATCAAACATGAGAGAATTCAAAAGGAGAGAGATTCTAAATATCCATTCAGAGAATATCTCCTATGCTTAAGATTTTACTCTAAATGGTATGAACATTTCAATATACAATCAGTCTGCAGGATTGAACATTTAGCATGGCATGTAACTAGCAGCCTGATACAGCCTTTTTCAACATCCCAATAAAGGAATTATAATTCAAAGAAAAATATAAAATTTTCTTATGGTGTCTTTGAAAATATCTGGTAAATGACTCCCAGTATCTGGGAGATATTTTCACTAACTATAATATATATTGAAATGAATTGGACTGAAAAATAAGTAATTGAAAACATCTCTTGCTATGGCAATGAAAACTAAGAAAAGTTACCCAAAAAGGAATTAGGTGAAATGATTATCCCTTTTTCCCCATTCCCTTAAACCCCAGCCTTGGACTCTATCTGCCACCTTGATCAAAAAGACAGTGAACTCTTGTGCTCGCTTTGGCAACACATATACTAAAATTGGAATGATACAGAGAAGAGTAACATGACCCCTGCACAAGGATGAATAGAAAGACAATGAACTATTAACTATAAACTCTGAGAAACAAACTGAGGGTTCTTGAGGGGAGGGGGATGGGGGTATAGGTTAGCCTGGTGGTGGGTATTAAAGAGGGCACGTTTTGCATGGAGCACTGGGTGTTATACACAAACAATGAATCATGGAACACTACAACAAAAACTAATGATGTAATGTATGGTGATTAACATAACATAATAAAATTTAAAAAAACTATAAATGCTGAAAACAATTTGTCTACAGGACTTATAAGTTGTAATGACTAAATTCCTAGGGTAAGCCAGTAAGATTTGATGAGGAGACATCAAAGGTTACACTGCAAAGTGGGCATATTGTGAATTTCAAAAGTTAAAAATGTTTAAGCAAGCCAAGGTGATTTAAAGCAGGCGCATCTTATATGTTCTATATATGAAGTACTTTTTTATTAGACAGGCAGAGGAGCTGGGATTAAATTTTATCTCACACTGGCAAATCTACATAAACTATGTATTTGCCAGATGTTGGGAAAAAAAAGCTATACATATCAGACTGCTTTTATGTGAACATCTGAAAAGATTATTCCACCAACACAAATGTGGATAATAAATGGGTCCATGGCAACATAGATGTCCTATCCTATGATGATACACAATATCTCAAAGTTAAATCTCCTGTTCTGTGATAAAGGAGAAAGTAAACATTCACACATAAATGGTATTATAGAAAAAAAAAAAAAAAAGCAGAAAAAGAGAAAGAATTTTTCCTGAGAGTGAGAAAAAAAGAGGTCTATGAAGTAGGTTTAAGTACTACAGAAAATAATATGCCTTATAATTGTCTGACAAATAAATAAAAATAAATTAAAAAATCTTTAATTGTGTGGCATTATTCTCTGTAAAAAAGAACAGAAGATATGAATAGGAAAATTGAGATTAAAAGCACAAGTCAAAATCCAAAAAGAGAATATTTAAGGGAATAAAGTCTTTTTGCCACTGAACACATTTGAAGTGATCAAATAGTATTTAAGCAATGGAACAAAGAGTGAAATAAAAATAATTGTAAAGACTCCCTCCCCCAAAAAAGAAAACAACTAATAACAGAAATAAAACCTACATTGGAAATTTAAAAAAAACAGAATTTTGACGGTGGAAAGTGGAATTAATATAAGGGTGGAAAAATGAAAATTATCTCCAAAAATACAGGCAGAAATCAGAACAACATAAAATAATGAGAGTAAAGGTAATAGGCCTTAGGTAGGAGTTGGTGACAACATAAAAACAAAAGAAATTCTGAGGAAAAAAATAAAATATTGAAATAGAAATAAGTATCAGATATTTTCAGCACTTAAAAAATATATGTTATATGTAGAACAAAAATTCTTTTTCTTTTTTTAAAGATTTTATTTATTTATTTGACAGAGAGAAACACAGTGAGAGAGGGAACACAAGCAGGAGGAGTAGAAGAGGGAGAAGCAGGCTTCTCACAGAGCAGGGAGCCTGATGTGGGGCTCGATCCCAGGACCCTGGGATCATGACCTGAGCTGAAGGCAGATGCTTAACGACTGAGCCACTCAGGTGACCCTGTAGAACAAAAATTCTTAACCCAGGAGAAAATCAATAAAATTCTACCCATTGTTAAACACATTATATCGTATTTTAGAAGATAAATAAAAGAGACTGTTGTGAGTAGGTTTTTTGTACCTTATTCTTTTTTTTACTTGGTTTTCTCTGCTAAATGGGAGCACTTTTAATATTTTTATACAACAATCTTATTAAATTGTTTTATTATTTCTAGTTATTCATAGATTATGTTGAAGTTTCCATATAAATAACTACATTTTCTAGAAACAACCGTAATTTTTTAATGTCCTTTCAAAATTTATATGTAATTTAATATCTGGCATATGCCATACTCAGTGACTAGGACATCCAATACAATATTGAAGAGTAAAAATAACAATGTGCATATTTGTATTGTTCCCAAGGTTACCTGGGATGCTTGTGAATTTCAATATTAAGTATGATGTCTGTTAAAAAATTTTGTAAGTACTAAAGAATAAACTAAAGTTGTACAAGACCTTAGTATTGAAAATTACAGACTATTATTAAAGAACAAAGAGCATGTCTATTAGTTAGGAATATTCAAAATTATAGAGATGTCCTTTTTCTTGTAGTTAATCTATAAATCTAGTGTCAATCTCATCAACATATCAGTGAGATATTTTTATAGAACTTGAAAAAATGATTCCAAAGTTCATACGGAAGACTGAGGTAATTGTCAAAAATACAACATATCTAACCAAGGAGAGAGAATTACTATAGAACTGAATATAATTTTGAGAAAAGTGCAAATTATGAATCAATGGGACAGATACTAGGTCAGATATAGAGAAATAAACACATGTGGTTATTTGCCATATGTCACATGATGTGTGATATAAGACACATTACATATCAGTATGTTGAGTGTGGACATTGAATATCTATCACATATAAATATATATATAGACATATATTGACGTACACATATATATCACATATAAATACATATATACACAATTGAATCCTTACTTCACATCATACAGTATAAAAGTCCAGGTGGATTAACATATAAATAAGAAAAAGAAAATTTTAAGTTATTAGATAAAAATATAGAATAACTCAGTGATATTCTTATTATTTCTCACTATAAGAAAAGATGAAAAATAATACATAAACAGGGGTGCCGGGGTGGCTCTGTCAGTTAAGTGTCTGACTCTTGATTTCAGCTCAGGTCATCTCAGGGTTGTGAAATTGAGCCTGCATCAGGCTCCGTGCTGGGCGTGGAGTCTGCTTAAGATTCTCTCTCTCCCTCTCCCTCTGCCCCTGGCCCCCCTCTCTCTCTCAAAATAAATAAATAAGTAAATGAATAAATAAGTAAATAAATAAATAAAAAGGAAGGAAGAAAAAAGAAAGAAAATAATACACAAACAGCAGAAAACCTAAAGGAAAGTATCCATTTATTCATTCTTTCAATACATATTAAGCAATTACTATGACCCAGAAATTCTTCCAGATGCTAATAATGTAGCAGTTGATGCAAAATTTCCTGCATCCATAAAGTTTAAAGTTTCACAGTTCATAATTTTACCTGCATTCAAAAGGGCATGCAAATGTAGAATGAGAAAAGACATTTGAGACATATTACATAAAGAAACATTATACTCAATTTAATTTTTTATTTAAAAATAGAAAATCAACAAAACAAATTTAAAAAAGCAAATATGAGGGATAGCAGGATATTCACCATTTGCTTCTTTCCACTCATTTTCCATCTTTTGCTACCATTTTCCATATCCCAGAACACTAAATTCTGTAGATTGCATCAAGGTGATCCCTTCCTTCTAGCTTCACATTTGGGTTTGGCAGATGGGATCCATCAATCAGCAGAAGCTGAGAAAGTAATGAGAAGAGGAGGGTAAAGTATTTACATTTCTGTCTACCTGCCTGCTTGAGCACCTGGTGTAAAGCACATCCCTCTACAAAAGGCACATCATCTGTAAGGCAGGCATCTCCTATACTTCCTCTTTTCATGCATGTTCTAGAAATCACTTTCTCTATCAAATCTGCTAGTATCACCAACTCCCTGATGTTGTTAGCCCCAGGGTGCTTCAACACTTCTTGTTGATTTGTCTCAACAGTCCACATTTTTGTAAAGTGGTCTTTTCTTAAACTCCTCAGTTACCTCATTTGAGTATACCATCAGTTTTCTGTTAGAAGCCTGCCTGATATAATTGACAATAAAAATGAAGAGGAGAGAATCTGCGTTTCTCAGTCGGTTAAGTGTCTGCCTTCGGCTCGGGTCATGATCCCAGGGTCCTGGGATTGAGCCCCATATCGGGGTCCTTGCTCAACGGGAGGCCTGCTCCTCCCTCTCCCACTCCCCCTGCTTGTGTTCCTGCTCTCACTATCTCTCTCTCTGTCAAATAAATTTTAAAAAATCTTAAAAAAAAAAAAAAGACAAATAGTATCATTGGAAAATGTTAAAATATCATTGCCAGGTGTGATAAAGGCAACACCAGCCATGGCAGAACACAGAGATGGAAAGAACCTGTGTCCGATTACATAGTTCAGCCATGGGTTAGCCAAGTCTGAAGCCTGTTGAACTTCTGGACTTAGGGTTATGTGATCCCAAACAATCTCTTCATTGCTTATATCAGTTTGATTTTAATGTTCAGTAAGTTTTCACCTAAAAATGTATCAACATACAAATGAAAGTAAGTCCAATATTTATAGTAATGAAATAAATAAGAATGATATTATTCATAAATTCCACTAAAATTTTAAAACGTAATAATTTTTGTAGCGAGTCATTACCTTGGAAAACTTTATACATTCGGTAACTCTTTGTATTTGCTCTACCCCTTCAGTATTATCTTAGCTAAGCTTAGATAGGCTTCACCCTCTGGTTCCCTTGCAAATATGAAATTAATTTGCCTATCTCCAGAAAACACCCTATGAGAATGTTGAATAGACTTGCACTAGATTTAGACTCATTATTTTTAAAAATCATTTTATATTCCTCACTATTAACTTATTAATTATACGTCATTTTACTATTATGTAAGTGTTTACCCTAGGCTTTCCTCATTTATTAAAATATGATATGAAATGGCACTTCTTCCCTTCCTGGGCAATGCATGAGTTAATTAGAACTTAACATGTATTTATTCTTTCCCAATATATGTTTTTTTGTTGTTGTTGTTTTGTTTTGTTTTTTTTTTAGATTTTATTTATTTTTTTTGAGACAGAGAGAATGAGAGACAGAGAGCACGAGAGGGAGGAGGGTCAGAGGGAGAAGCAGACTCCCTGCCGAGCAGGGAGCCCGATGCGGGACTCGATCCAGGGACTCCAGGATCATGACCTGAGCCGAAGGCAGTCGCTTAACCAACTGAGCCACCCAGGCGCCCAATTCTTATTTTTATTCCTTTAACTATAAAGTGTCTATTTTTCTTTTGGCTGCTTTTAAGATTTACTATCTTTTCTTGGGTTTTAGAAGGTTACTATGTTATGACTTGTTATTATATGCATGTGTGTTTTTACGTGTGTATAATTTAATGCTGCTGAATTATATAGTGCTTCTTGAAATAATAACTTAATGCCTTTCATCGATTTAAAATTTCTTATTTGTTATCTCTTCCAATTTACTTGTGCCTACTTTCTCCCTATCCTCATCTTTGGGGAATCTAATTGCATGAATATTATACTTTTAAAATATTTTTATTTCTTAGTTTTTCTATATTCTCCATCACTTTGTCTTTCCAAACACCAGTGTAGATACTTTTTATATGTAATTTTGCTAATTCTCTCTCTGGAGCTGAGAGATTAATTCTAGATTTAATCTGCTATTAAATCTAGAAATTAAATTATTAGTTTCAGATTTTCTTTTTAATTTTATAATTTGTACTGGATTCATTTTAACAGTTTCCAGTTATTTACCCCAAAATTTTTATCTAGTCACCTAATTACTGAAATATTTAACTGTATTTATTTAGAAGTCATAATCTGACGGCACCTGGATGGCTCAGATGGTTAAGCGTCTGCCTTCGGCTCAGGTCATGATCCCAAGGTCCTGGGATCGAGTCCCATATCGGGCTCCCGGCTCAGCGGGGAGCCTGCTTCTCCCTCTGACCCTCTCCCCTCTCATGCTGTTTCCCTCTCGCTCGCTCTCTAAAAAATAAATAAAATCTTAAAAAAAAGTCATAATCTGATAATTCCATAAGCTTTATCTCTGTATCTTTGTATTGTCTATTTTGTCTATTGTTTGGGAAAGTATTGTTTTCCCTTTCCTTTGTTATTTTTTTTTAAGATTTTATTTATTTATTTGTCAGAGAGAGAGAGAGAGGGCACAAGTAGGGGGTGCTGCAGGCAGAGAGAAAAGCAGGCTCCCTGTTGAGCAAGGAGCCTGCTGTGGGACTTAATCCCAGGACCCTGGGATCATGACCTGAGCCGAAGGCAGATGCTTAACCAACTGAGCCACCCAGGCGTCCCATGCCTTGTTATTTTTTACTGTGCTCCAGATTGTTTTCTGTATCACATAAGTTTTCTGAAGATTTGAAACATATCATTTTTACATATTTATTGAGCTTTTCTGGTTATTCTTAAGATGGCTATTCTATAGATGTATCTATAAGGCAGGCCATCTCAGGTATATACAGATTATATATTTAGATAGCTATGTGATTGTCACTGCTTTGATTTACTATAGCTTTCTTAATTTTTAAGAGAGTGTAATGAGAAAAAAAAAGTAGAATGTCATGATATAGTTTTCTGTGAGTATTAATTAGTGATTTGCAGTAAAATAGAAGGTAGTAGAAGAGAACTTTTAAAAATATTCAAATAAGCAAATTTAAATAGACTTCTTTCATTACTGAGTTTCTCTTAGGTATTAATATAGGGATATGTATTATAAGTTGACAAGAAAAGCATAAGTTATCAAATATTTTTATTGTATTTACCAACATAAAAAGTTTGTATTAATTGAACACCTTACAAGATAAAATTCCATGCTATAAGCTTTGGGTGTTAAACTAGATGAACCAGAGAGAAGATCCATCCTTTCCATTATGTGAATTGCAATAATTAAATTTAAGATTAAATAAGGGATCTTGTTAGAAACTGTCTTTAAGTGCATGAATAGTTTTTCAAAGGATGATACTGGCCATCTGTTCTCTTGCTCCACTGAGGATAAAACAAAAGCATATGAAACTTATGTTTGAGAAAGAGAGATTCAGGTTAGATGTAAGAAACAACTTATTGACATTAAGGTTGTTTAAACACAAAAGTGCATTACCAAGGGAATTTATATAATGTCCTTCCCTGAACATCAGTAAGAATAAGCCAGACAACCATCTGTTTTAGTGGCTCAGTTTGTAGCCCCACCTGAAAGCACAGCACTGGATTATAAATCCTCTGGAGATACCTTGCATTTTATAAAGATGTATACAACATGGAAATGGCAGAAAGAAAAAATATAATGTAAAGTGATGCTCTGATTAAAGGATATACTCTAAGAAGAACTCTGGCATTAAAAAAATAAAGAAGAGGAACATTTTAATAAATTTTAAATAAAAAGTTTTATGTTAACAAATTTAATGTCAAAATATTAAATTTTTATCTTATATTCTAAATAAACTTTATTAAGGAATAGTTGGCATGCAATAAAATGACTGTTTTAAGTCTACCACTCAAAGATTTTCAACAAATATATACCCATTTAACTACCAACCAAAACAGGGAATATTTTTATCATCCCAGGAAGTTCTCATGCAGCCATATCATCAATCACCGAACTACAGGCAACCTCCAATCTGAATTAAATCACTATTATCTTCATTTTGCCCATTCTAAAAAGTCATACATATATACATAATATATTCATATTCTATATCATGTATAATATTCTGAATTTATATATTCATATATTTATTATGTGTGTCATTCCATGTGCTCAAGTTAATTATTAGAAATTTATTCATTTATTTGCATTATCAGTTTTTTTCCTTCTTGATTATTACTTCTGTTTTTTAGACATATACAGCAACACGGATGGCTATTCCATTGTTTGACTAAAGCACACTTTGAATATCCATTAACCTATCGATAGGCATTTGGGTTGTTTCTGGTCTTTGTCTACTCTGAATAAATCAACTTTAAATATTATTATTATACAAATATGTTGGGGGTATATATGTTTTCTTTACCTGAAGAGATATCTAGGAGTAGAATTGCTAAATTATATAATAATTGTATTTAACTTTATAGGTAAATGTTAGGCAGTTTACCAAAGTGGTTTTCCATCTTGCACTTTCAGCTACAGTGTAGAAGAACTCCAGTTGTTCTGCATCCTTGTCAACATTTGCTATTTTCAGTTTTTTATTTTAGTTGCTCCATAAGAGACTGGCATCTCCCCATAACTGCTGATTTTGAACATTTTTTTATTTCCTTATTGGATATGTGCAAGTATGCTTTTCTGAAGTGGCTACTCAATTATTTTTCACATCATTTGTATTTTTATTATTCCTTTATTGGAGCATCTGTATATAAAGCTATATAGCTATATAGTGCCTAAGTCTTATAAGATATAAGTAACAAGTGTACTCCTTCCCATTCTGTGCCTTGCCTTTTCATTTTCTTATCAGTGTCTTTTGTTGAGAAGTTTTCAATTTCATTTAGTACAATTCATCGTTTTTTCTCTTATTAATAATGACTTTTATGTCCTAAGATCATCATTAGTTACCATACAACAACATGGATGACCATTAAGAACGTTATATAAAATCCATAAGTATATGTGACTGGTCTGTTTTATCTTTTAGTTCTGATTCCTGCTTGCTGCCTATATTTTGAAGGTCTGTTATTAAGTGAATATGTTCTGATTGTCCTGTCTTTCTGAGAAGTTTCACTTTTCATTATGAAATGTTTTTCTATGTCTCTGGGATGCTCTTTATATTGAGGTCTACTTTTTTTTTAATGTTAATAGAGTCGCACCAGCTTTCTTGTGCTTACTAATCACAGAATAATTTTTTTTCTTTTCTTTTACTTTACTTTCAAGTATGAATCTTATACACGGAGTATAGCTGGATGTTGCATTTGCATCAGTCTGACCTCTCCTGCCTTTTTTTTTTTTTTTTTTTTTTTAAGTAGGCTCACACACGGAGCTCAGTGCAGGGCTTGAACTCATGACCCTGAGATCAAGACCTGAGCTGAAATCCAGAGTTGGATGCTTAACCAACTGAGTCACTCAGGTACCTGTCTTCAGCCTTTTAACTGATATGCCTAATCTCCTTTATTTAATATAGTTATTGAAAAAGTTGGATTTATGTCTACCTTATTGCTATTTTTCTTTTTCCTTGTATTTTTGTTCTTTTGTTTTTTCTTTCCTCCCTTCTTTTGAGTGAACTGAATATTACCCTCTAGATTTTCTGTTATTTTTTTCATGTATTTCACATTTTATATATAATTAACTCCAGTTGTATTTCTGAGAAAGAAGGCAAAAAACATAGACATGAGATTTAGGTAAAGGAATGAGGAAAATAGGGCTTTAGTTAGGTAAATGTGACAATGTGACTAGAAGCTGGGTTATGTTTAATGTTTTCTGTATTCACAGAATCCAGAGACTTTAGCTTCTGTATGTACTTGTTGCCTCCTTTTTTTTTTTTTCTTTCTCCTACCCTGTCTCCTCCTGTCTATTGTACTTCAACAGCAACTCCTACTTTAATAGATGTGGTCTAAGGTTTAGTAGAAGGTAAGCTTTCTATATACTTATGATTAAGTATCAGTCTTTTAGTGGGTCTGAGTCCCTGGGCTATAACAATCAAAGGCAATTCTTAGCATTACTATTTCCAACCTTAGGTAAGACAGGAAGGCAAGAAGAAACAGGAGTCTGCAAATGGTTCTTCCCCCAGGGAAAGAGCTAGTAGTTTCCCTGGGCAAGTAGGCCTTTGTCATGTAGAATAATCTGATTATCTAAGTGTTTGTCAAAACAGTTGCCACATCCCACCCCCACACTCACCCCATGACCAGAAACTTGAGGGATTTTTTCCTGATCTTTATTGTGAGTAGCTGGTGGGGTCCCTGGTGGTAAAACTCACAAAAACGTGGAGTTCCTCCTAACACAGGACTGATAGGAGTTTTCCCTCTCCAGGTAATCCACACTCAGCCTCCAGCAATTCATCCAGTAGGAATACTTGTGTTTCTACTAGTTTATAACAAACTGATCTTGATTATGACTCTCCAGATTGCCCTGTGATAGTTTGCCCTGTGACCTCAACTGTCTGAAGGATCTAAAAAGAGTCATTCAATTACAGTTTTTTCTGCCTCCTTTCTTATGATTAAGGACAGAAGTGACAACTTTCTGGGCTCTTGTTGGAACAGAACAGTGAGGTGAGAGATATTTTTGCAGTGTTGTTGGTATTCACCTCTAGTCTGACCCATACCCTCTGATTACTGGAAAAAATTCCTCTAAAGAGAATTGATTCACAAAGAGATTATTTTTGCTTTTGAGATTCCTCCAAACTTAAATCTGAAACACCAACCCAGAAACACCAACCCAGCTTTGTCAAACGTTTGCCTGGATTTTTCCTCACCTGAGCAAAAACTGTCCTCTGGTGGGCTTCTTCTTAGGCCTAGTATGTGTGCTACCTTAGCGTTTGGCCCTAGGGATAAAAGTAACCTCTGTCACTAAAAAGTGCTTGCGTGACTCTAAAATTTAGTTCTTTCAGATATCATTATGTCCAACACTTTTCTTTGAAGAAATTGTTTTTTTGTTGTTGTTTATCCTGTAATTATCTATTACTTTAGTAGGAGTGACAATCTTCCATTATCCTTCTACCTTCTAACCAGAAGGGGAACTCAGTTTTATTTTTTGGCTAATACCACTTTGCTGGATTTTATCGATGTTTCATTCTTTTTGTGGTTATCTTATATTCTATTAGCTGATTTTACATATTTTCTTATTAAACTAGTTGTGACCAACTTCCTACATTGGAGACAATGTAAACAAATGCAAGTGGCAAAAAAATGAACTATGGTTAAAAAACAATAAACAAACAAACCCTAGGTCCAGTCCTTTAGCAATGCTTTTGGTGCTAAGGAAGTCTGGTTGAGTTATTCCATATTATTTAGACTTTGGCCAAAAATTCTAACTTTTCTATTTGAGTGACTTTCTTTTTTCATTTACATGAATTAGAAAGCAAAACCATGAGCTCATGGATTATGTTACAATAAACATTTAAAGCTCTGCACATATTTTTTTTTTTTTTAAGATTTTATTTATTTTTCAACAGAGAGAGAGAGACAGCGAGAGAGGGAACACAAGCAGGGGGAGTGGGAGAGGGAGAAGCAGGCTTCCAGCGGAGCAGGGAGCCTGATGCGGGGCTCGATCCCGGGACTCCAGGATCATGACCCGAGCCGAAAAAAGTTCTGCACATATTTTCTATAGGTACTTTCTCATTTATATACACACAGTGCACATACCTTTTAGAAATCCATACCCCATAATACTGTCCCATAGATTAGTATATATCCGTAATGGAGGTAATCAATTTATCCAACTGGCCTTGATCTTTCCAACTAGGCCTCTTGCTTTGGTCACCAATAGGTAGCAATGTTGGTACAGGTAAGTAACTGCTGATAGTTCTCCAAAGTGAAGCCTTCAGCTTCCCTTATTTCCATTGCTTCTTCTTTTTCTTTCTGAACTACTGTTTAGAAATTATTACTTAATAGTTTTGGTTTTTTTTTAAGATTTTATTTATTTATTTATTTATTTATTTATTTATTTATTTATTTGAGAGAGAGACACAGCGAGAGAGGGAACACAAGCAGGGGGAGTGGGAGAGGGAGAAGCAGGCTTCGCACTGAGCTGGGAGCCCAATGCGGGGCTCGATCCCAGGACCCTGGGACCATGACCTGAGCCGAAGGCAGTTGCTTAACCAACTGAGCCACCCAGGCGCCCACTTAATAGTTTTGAGAAGTGATATCATGTACACTATCCAGTGACGAAATTTGAGTATTATACAACTTTTCGAGTATTCACTAAATATATATTTGGGGTCCTCTATTTACAAGTTATGAAAAATGAAAGCAGTTTCTATTCCAATGAAGATTAGATTCTTTTGAGGAGAGAGAATGAAATATTAAAATAAGTTGTGATAAGACCTATGGCATAAAAATGCAGAGTATTAAATACAAAGTTTACCTAATTTATTTTAGAGTCATTAGAACTTCCTAGTGCTGCTAGGTGCCTTAAAGCAATAGAAATATATAGTCTCACAGTTCTGGAGGCTAAAGGTTTGAAATCAATGTGTCAGCAATATCATGCTCCCTCTGAGGTTTATAGAAGACTACTTCTTTGCCTCTTCCTAGCTTCTGGTCCATTTGCTGACAATCTTTGCCATTCTTTGGCTTGCAAGTACTTCATTCCAATTTTCCATGTTTACATGCCATCCTCCCCATGTGTCTGTGTGTTCATATGATACCAGTCATATTACAGTAGGAGTCCACCCTATTTCAGTATTAACTCATCTTAACTAATGGTACCTGTGATTTTCCTATTTCCAAATAAGGTCACATTCAGTGGTACTAGGGATTAGGAATTCAGCATATCGTTTTGTGGAAAACAATTCAACCAAAAAAGATTATTTCATATATTCCAGGTGCTATAAGCAATTTAAAAAATGAGCCACCACAAGCCACTATATGAGTGATATATTTGAATTCTTCTGAATTCTTCTCACTTCCTTCCTTAGAACAATGGCTATAAAAATTAATATTTAATGAACATATGCCAATTTTTGGTACCAGCCCTACTCACTTCACTAGGCTACTAAAAAAAAAAAAAAAGTATAGTAGGTATGAAAAGGACTTAACAAACAAAAAAGTTCAGAAAAATGAAAGGAAAATTATTATTATTATAGCTATAAAGAATAAATAAATACATGTTCATAATGGAGATCTAAAAAGTGACTTTGACATCTGTCCTAATTCCACCTATCCCAAAATGCTGCAACAAAGTTACAGTGCAGAATTGAAATTTTTATTTCTTCCCCTCTATAAAAAAATAGATGTTTTCTAATACAGTAATTAGATATGTTGAATTTTCCATTGGATTTTTGCCTGAAATTTTATATTACTGTGCCACAAATTACAAAAAAATAATAAACTCTCCCACAAGTTATATGTACCTAAAATTGCTTTTTACTATACTAAACATCTGTATAAAAATTGAAATGTATGACCATCTATTCTCTATCATATAAACACTTGACATTATTTAGGCAAAAAATCCAGATCCTTTACTAAACTTCTTGGATATTTTTATAAAGGTAAAATTTTCTTGTTTAAAAGGAAAATAAAAGCAATACCTTATGAGAAAAGTGAGTAATGAGAATAGTCTACCTCTATAAATATAAATTATTACTGTCCCTAAAAGTTAATGAAAAAATTAATTCTACTTGAAAATCGGGGCGCCTGGGTGGCTCAGTTGGTTAAGTGGCTGCCTTCGGCTCAGGTCATGATCCTGGAGTCCCTGGATCGAGTCCCGCATCGGGCTCCCTGCTCAGCAGGGAGTCTGCTTCTCCCTCTGACTCTCCCCCTCTCATGCTCTCTATCACTATCTTTCTCAATAAAAAAATAAAAATCTTAAAAAAATTTAATTCTACTTGAAAATATCTGTCCCTACAGTATAATCATGAAAAAGAAATATTTAAATATCTAAGAATATTTAAATTACAAAATTCCTTATATAACTCAAGCAACACAACATTACATTTCTTTGGTTCAGTTAATATTTTTTTTTTCTTTTCCTGAACACTAAAAAAGATCATAATGATAAATATTTAGATACTTATTTGATATTTCATAAAAATAAATTGTAAACTTTTGGAGTAAAAATTGGGTGTCATAAATTTCATAGCATATTTTTATTTTAAAGTATTCGGGGTAAGAAGAATTTAATAGTGGATACTATTTTTACCCACAAGTGCACTTTTGTAGTATATCAAGCTTTTAATTGTTAAGGGAGGCTTAACAATTGTTAAGGGAAGCAATAAGCTAACAGTTTTAAACGGGTATAAAATGCTATGTAGATATCAACTTTAAAAATGAATCTTTGATGTGTGTCTTCTTTTCATTTTTGCAATTAATTTTAGCTTTTGAAGTTATTTGGCATTTAATTTAAGTCCCCAGAGTATAAAATTATGCATTAACTTGAAGACAGACCCATATTTAGCACAAACAAGGTCGGAAGATCAACAAATCTTGTTGAAATGTTAATTTCAAATGTATAAACTCAAGTTTATTGGGGCTTTTAAACCAACTAGCACATTTGTTCCTTATCAAAAGCTTTAATTTAATCATCAGAGACTGTAAGATGCTTTTCAATTATTTCTCTCATATGGGACGGCCTAGCATTTATTGTCACACAATTTGAGCAAAAATCCACAGATGAACCTAAAATAGAAATTCAGAGACACTAAGGAGTTTTGATGAAAATTTTACCTCTTTAAAGTGAATACCATTAAGAGCTGAGAAAAAGAAGTTAGAGCAAAAGCTTTGAATCTACTCTTTCTGAAATCAGAGCAGAGAAGAGGGTTCCAATGTCAAAGATCCTTTATGTGGATACAGGGACAATATGACATTCTGGACATATATTCAAAGTGAGCACCACCTTGCACAGATATGGGACAGAATGAGGCAGAACCAGAATCTCTAGTCTTAGGTTAATTTCCTATGGTGATCTTTCCTGTGACAATTGCACATAAACTATTATAGGCTGTGAATTAGCAAAAAGACATCTCTTCATTATCAATCCATCTGAGTAGATTCATTATTGAATTTGATTATCATACTTTTTATTTAATTATCAATTAATTAAATTTTCAGTTGAAAACACTAGAACCAATTTTACTTCCATTATATTGATTAAGTCAAAGTCTTCAGGCATTTTATACAGATATATCAAAATATTGGCGAGTAAATGCTGGGCAAAAACTACACCACATGCATTATCTTACTTAGTCATCTAAACATCTATATAAAATATGTATTATTTTTCCTGTTGTGAGGAAGGATATTTGTTCAAGGGGAGATAACTTCAAAGGGCTGATAATCAATGTTCTTTTTTATTTTATTTATTTTTTTTGACAATCGATATTCTTGAATACAGATGCACTAAATTTCTGGAAGTGTAACCGTTAATGTTCCCATGTATACTTACTGATTTCCTCACCTTCCGACCTCTCTGGCTTCTCATTTACTTTCTTATGAATTTTAGAATTGTTAAAAATGTTTTAATAAATACCTTGAATCAAGTAGTGTTCTCAAGTGGGCCAATGTTTTTATCATAAATTCCATTTCCAAATTCTCTTTAAGGAACAAAGATTATTATCACTGACCAAAAAAAAAAAAAATGTTTTGCATGAAGTACGGTATCTAATGGATTTCAACAGGGTTGGTATCTTGATTGATACAGAGATACTTCGGAATGGCATTACAAAAGAAAGCGCCAGAAACATGCTTCACTTAGCAGCTACATTTTTCAATTTCCTTTTCAAGTATTTACATTTATGAGTCTTGTAGAAAACAATAACCCTGCTCACATTTGCACTGAACTCTTTTATTCATTAGTCGCAATCGGTGAACAATGTTTTATGGTTTCATCAGCCACTTGCATTTCCTGAATAAATGCAAAACAGTACAAATGAGCAAACAGATAAAGAAAACGTAAATGGCACCAGAACAAATCATATATTAAAGAATAATCATAGATAAATAGCACAAGGAATGCTCAAGGCTGCCTAATACGTTTAGCTGAATATCTGTTAGTAATTAGTCAATGTAAAATCATGTTTCTATACTTAATAAGAAAAACACATTCAGGAAAGTAAGATTATCCTTTGACTTTTTTGCTTTTAACTTTGTACAAGTCATGTTTGGAAGGACTTTCTTTGGTTTTGATACTAAAAATGTGTATCCTTTTAATCTTACAACTTGATTATTTTAGAATTTTCCTTACATGGTGTTTATGAAATGTTCCCCTGAGTTAATTAAAAATTGCTGTGCTCTTTGATGAGAATGTCTTCTTCCTGAAACAATATTCTTGCTGTTTAAGGAATATTGTTATTGTTAAATTCATTCTAAAATACAAGTACTGACTAATATTTTTCCTTTTTTTTCCTCAGGAAATAAACATGTATCACATTGAAGTGTAGGCCACTGAAACCAATTATATGTATCCTTGGCAAGATTGTAACTCCTAAAATTGAATTTTTAAAACAAAAGCATTAATTGAAAACATATTACTGATGTAAGTAGTAACACCTAAACCATGAATGACAAATATGAGAAATTCAATAGAAGTAATATTTAGGAATGTACCACACTAAATACAAAATGAAACAGGCAGTAATTGACCCTGTCATTTTCTGCATTATGTGAGAAATACATTTTCTTATTTATAAGAATAATATCATATACAGTATTTCTATTCTCTGTTTTTCTAAGGTCAAGTTATAAAATGTCTGAAAAAATACTCATTTGACTAAAATATTAAGTATCTCAGTGTTACTTCCATTTACAAAATAAGATAATTTTCTACAGTGTACTCCATTTGCCTTATTACATATATTCACAAATCCCTACGTGTGTTCATTCTTCACACAGAGCAGGAGAAATCCACTATTAAAATAACATGATGTTTTTTAGGCTCTATCACTACAGTATACAATTGTTCTAAAATGAGCCAGTCTTAGGTCAGTTTTTATATTTGTAAAGGCTTCTCTTTTTCCTTAGTGCAATTTGGTTTTGTTGATGCCTATCAGCCAAAGGCCACCAGGAACACAGTCATGGTAAAATCCCAGTAAGGTTCATTGAATTGGCTCCTTATTGAATTTGAATATGTATCAGAGGAAGAAAAGAGCATCTTGGTAGGAAGTAGTTTGGGGGTGATTATGATAGAATTTGAGCTTATGGTGAGTGACTACAAGGAAGACTTTAAGGAAGTGGGGTCTAGGTCTGAACTGAATGCTGCCAGAAAACAGGAATAATTTGGCAGTTGAGAATCACGTTGTTTTGGGATGGAGGAGAGTCAAAGTGGCTACAGGTTTGTCATTGGTAAAAAAACAATTATAGGTCATGTTGGAAGAATAAGAAAACTTCTGTTTTGGTGAAGAGTCCCTGTCTCTGGTTTGTTTCACCACGATAATAGAGTGGCCTGCTTGGTCATTCTTCACGTTCTCTGAAGATGGTTTTATGTTCAGTCCGTAAAAGCAAGGCTTTTGTTGCCGGCTGCTAATGTCATGTCTTCACTTTCTTAGGGAAGAATTATTGTATGCAAGAGAAATATTCCAAGCTCGATTTTTTTGAGATTTCTTATTATAGACATATTCTAAATTATTCTAAACAGCAATAGAAAATAATGAAATTTTTGGAAAAAAATTGAAATTTTGGAAAAAATTGATTTTTTGGAAAAAAATTGATTTTTTTTTGCTTATGAAAGTACAAACAGTCTTAATTTTACATGGTAATACAAGACCATAAAAATATCCATGTAACCTGAAGCTGTACAAAGTGATCTTAATAGTAAATGGGGAAATTAAAATTGTCCTGTGATCTTTAAAAAAATTTGTCAAAATATTAAAAACTCTTTTACTGTTGCTCATGAATGTATAATGAAATGAAAAAAAATAGTGAAATAAATATTTATTTACACTGTGATTTAAAACATTAGAAACATTGAGAATTAAAGTGTTTTATTTCTCTGTAAAAAGTTATCAAAAGTATTTTGAACAATGCCTTTGTCTTTTTCTTCTCATCATATAACTTACAGGAGGATAGTCTTTTCTATGCCTTGACAAATTGTCATACTCCTCAGATTGTCTTAGTTTCTGGCCTTTTATCCTTTGTGCTTTCAATGTAAAATACATCCAAGAGGGTTTTTTTGCCAGTGTCACTTCCTCTGTGATGTATTCATACTTTTCATCACAACCACTTTCCTCATTTACATCAATAAGGTTGCCTTCATAAGGTCCTGAGGGGGCATATGGAGAATCTCTCCACCTGCCCCAGCATCATACTGTCGCTACCTGCGATTTCTTCCATAACTCAGTTTTACATTCAATTTGAAATTCACTTTTGGTAGTATCAGTTTGTTTCATTGATGTATTTTTATCTTTAGTGACTAATTCCATCGCTTGATTTTTCATATCTATAAACTGACACGTGGATTAATTATGGGGACACAAAGAGACAACATAGCTACATACTTATCTGTGTATGAACTAACAGCTGTACAGTGACCAATCACTAACTGACTTTTAAAGAAAGGTGTGATTGGTCTCTGGTCATGATGCATATCTGTTAGTTACATAGTAATTTGCAAATGTAAGTGCCTGTAGCAAAGTTGTATTTTATGCAGTTACTCTTAGTTCATATAGCATGGTAACTAAAATTTGAACCGTGTAGTTGGGGGGTTGGTTTTCTTTAAATTGTGGCAACTGAAATGCATGTATGGCAGAACCAGATAAAATGAGGACTATATGTATTTATATATTTCTAATGATCAAGCATTTGGTACATTTGCACTTATTTTATAAAAAGTCATCTGTGCTCATTGATTTTGTATGTTATCATAACTATGGTTATTTTATTGAGATGGAAAGAAAGCAGATGAAAAGTTTAATACCATAATATCATATGCTTATTTTATTGAGCTGGGAAGAAAGCAGAGGAAAAGTTTAATATCAATGCATTATATATGAAAAATGTATTTGCTATAGATTATAGAAAACCAAATAAGTATTAAAAGCTATATTAACCCTCATAATAAGAATTTAGAGTGGTTCTAGGATTGATTAGTAGGATGGCTTGATATCATTTTAAATGACTCCAAGTCCCATCTATTTTTTCCACCCTATCATTATGGCTGTCAGCTTTGTCCTTAAGGTTAGTACACTTTATATCCATTTCCAAGAACTGCTGTAACAATTTATCACAAACTGGGTAGCTCAAAACAACAGCACATTTTTCTCTCATAGTTCCAGAGGCTAGAAGTACAACATCAAGGTGTCAGCAGGGCTATGCTCCCACTGAGACTCTGGGTAAAAACCTTCTTTGTCTCTTCCCAGCTTCTGGTAATAGCTGTCATTCCTTGTCATTCCTTGGCTTGCAGCTACATCAGTACAATCTCTGCTTCTGTCATCACACAGAGTGCTCCTTATGTATCACTGCCTCTCCTCCTCTTATAAGGACATTAGTCATTTTGGATTAGGGCTCACCCAATTCAACATAATCTAATCTTAACTTGATTATATTTGCAAAAACCTTATGTCCAAATAAGGCCACATTTACTGGGGATTAGTTCTCTAATACAGTTTTTGGAGGACACAATTCAACCCATCACACCCCTCATGATCACAGAGTATCTGCAAATAATTTTGTTTATCCCATTCAGACACAACAGCTCCCAGAAGAGATCAACATTTCCTGTGTGTCTCAAACCAAAGGAATGTTTCCCATAAATCCCCCAGAGGAATTTTTCTTTACATTATTAGCTAAAATGGTCTATATGACTTTGTTTATATTTATCACTGCTAAAGAAAATGGATCCTGATGGCTAGGTTTGTGTCCACCTCCCTTTAAATCTCAACTCCTAGCCGTACTTGCTAAAGAGCATGGATACCAAGCACAGCCAAAACTCTACTGACAAGGAGCAAAAAGATGATGATGGAGATGTATTAGTTACTTGGCCAAAATTGCCTACTAAGTGCAATCTCTAGTTTCCAACTGAGTTGCTTAGGTTTCATTTTTTTTTCTACCTGTTGCATACCTCATCTTCAACCATCTTTTCAACATTCTAAGTTTCTATTTATTTAGAGATTTCATTTTTTTCAAGCCCCGGATTTCCTATTTATGTGAGCTGCAATAAGAACTAACTAAGTAGCTTGAAAGAGTTAATGTCGTTTGGAAATTGTTCCAAAGACTTTTTTTAGTATATTTATATCCTCCATGTATTAACATAATTTAGCTTCAAACTTTCAATATAAAAAGCTAAAAATAAAGTATAAAACTACAAAGTCTAATAATACTCTGGAATGTATTCTTAGTTTGATTTACTATTAAACCCATTTTTTCTGCTGTTATTAATATTATGTATAATATCTACTACATACATTTGATATAACAGGATACTTTATATTCATGAATTTCAAATTAAGACTTATTGCAAACCCATAGAATCATAAAAGAAAGAGCCTTAGGCACAAGTCTTTCTCTCTGGTCCACAAATACCAACTAACTTCTATAATGGTCTCTCCACAAAATGTATGGAAATGTAGAGGCATACCTTGTTTTACTGTACTTCATGTAACTGCTTCACAGATACTGTGTTTTTTACAAATTCAGGGTTTGTAGCAATCTTGTGCCATGGAAGTTTATCAGCACTATTTTTCCAACATTTGCTCACTTTGTATCTCTGAGTCACATTTTGGTAATTCTTACAACATTTCTAACTTTTTCATTGTTATTATATTCATTATGGTGATCTGTGATCAGTGATCTTTGATGTTACTATTATCATTGTTTGGGGATGCCACAAACTGTGCCCATATAAGACAGCAACTTAATAAATGCGTATTTTGACTGCTCCACCAAATGGTGATTTCCCCAATCTCTTTCCCTTTCCTCAGGCCTCCCTATCCCTTAAGACAAAAACAATATTGAAATTAAATCAGTTAACCTTATAATTGCTTCTAAGTGTTCAAGTGAAAGGAAGAGTCGCATGTCTCTCACTTTAAATCAAAAGCTTGGGGCACCTGGGTGGTTCAGTCATTAAGCGTCTGCCTTTGGCTCAGGTCATGATCCTGGGGTCCTGGGATTAAGCCCCACATCAGGCTCCCTGCTCAGTGGGGAATCTGCTCCTCCCTCTTCCACTCCCCCTGCTTGTGTTCCCTCTCTCATTGTGTCTCTCTCTGTCAAATAAATAAATAAAATCTTAAAAAAAAAAGCTAGAATGATTAATCATAGTGAGGAAGGCATGTGGAAAGCCAATATAGGGAGAAAGTTGTACTTTTTCTCTTACTACTCTTGTACTAAACAGTTAGAAAAGTTGTGAAAGCTAATGATAAGTTTCTAAAAAGAAAAATTAAAAGTACTATTTCAGTGAACACATGAATGATAAGAAAGTAAAGCAGAGAGGTGCCTGGGTGGCTCAGTTGTTAAGTGTCTGCCTTCGGCTCTGGTCATGATCCCAGGGTCCTGGAATCCAGCCCCGCATCAGGCTCCTTGCTTTGCAGGAAGCCTGCTTCTCCCTCTCCCACTCCCCCTGCTTGTGTTCCCTCTCTCGCTGTGCCTCTCTGTCAAATATATAAATAAAAAATCTTAAAAAAAAAAAAAAGACAGTAAAACAGACTCATGTGGAGTCTGATTTGGAGAAAGTTTTACCGGTCTGAAGAGAAGATCAAACCAGCCATGACGTTCCCTTAAGCCAAAGCCTAATCTAGAGGAAGGCCTTAACTCTCCTCAATTCTATGAAGGCTGAGCAAGGCAAGGAAGCTGCAGAAGAAAAGTTTGAAGCCAGAAGATGTTGGTTCATGAGGTTTAAGGAATGAAGCCATCTCCATAACATCAAAGTGCAAAGTGAAGCAGCAAGTGCTGATGTAGAAGCTACAGCAAACTATCCAGAAAATCTAACTAACTAATGAAGGTGGCTACATTAACCAACATATTTTCAATGCAGATAAAACAGCCTTCTGTTGGAATTAGAAGCCATCCAGGACTTTCCCAGTTAGAGAGGAGAAGTCAACATCTGATTTCAAAACTTCAAAGGAGGGGCTGACTCTTGTTAGGGCTAATGCACCTGGTGACTTTAAGTTGAAGCCAATGCTCATTGACCACTCTGAAAATCCTAGGGCCCTTAAGAATTATGCTACATCTACTCTGCCTGTACTCTATAAATGGAACAGCAAAGTTTGGATGACAACATATCTGTTTATTGTGGTTTACTGAATATTTTAAGCCCACTGTTGACACCTACTGCTCAGAAAAAAAGATTCTTTTCAAAATATGATTGATCATTGAGAATGCACCTAGTGTCCTAAGGGTTCTGATGGAGACAAACACCAAGATGAATGTTGTTTTCATGCCTGCTAATACAATATCCACTCTGCAGTCCGTGAATTAGAGAATAATTTTGACTTTCAAATCTTACTGTTTAAGAAACATATTCCATAAGGATATAGCTGCCATAGATAGCGATTCTTGTGATGAATCTGGGAAAAGTAAATTAAAAACTTTCTGGAAAGGATTTACCATTCTAGAAACCATTTAAATCATTCATGATTCATAGGAAGAGATCATCATATCAACATTAACATGTATTTAGAAGAAGCTGATTCTAACCCTCATGGATTTTTTTTTAGGGTTTTGGGACTTCACTAGAGAAAGTAACTGCAGATGTGGTATGAATAGCAAGAGAGCTAGAGTTAGAAATGGACCCTGAGTATGGGACTGAATTGTGGCAATATCATGATAGAGTTTTAATGGATGGAGAGTTGCTTCTTATGGATGAGCAAAGAAAGTGGTTTCTTGAGATGGAATCTACTCCTGTGAAGATGCTGTGCAGGTTGTTGAAACAAGACCAAAAGGTTTAGAATATTGCATAAACTTGGGAAAGCAGTGGCAGGATTTGGCAGGATTGACCCCAACTTTGAAACAGGTTTGACTGTGGGTAAAATACTATCAAACAGAATCATATCATTCATGAAAGGGAGAGTCAATAATGTGGCAAATTTCATTGTTCTTTCATTTAAATAAATTACCACAACCATCTCAACTTTTAGCAACTACCACCCTGATCAGCCAGCAGCCATCAACTTCAAGGCAAGACCCCCCACCAGCAAAATGACTATGACTCACTGAAAGCTTGGATAATGATTAGCATTTTTTAAAGATTTTATTTATTTATTTTTAATTTTTTATTATGTTATGTTAATCACCATACATTACATCATTAGTTTTTGATGTAGTGTTCCATGATTCATTGTTTGCGTATAACACCCAGTGCTCCATGCAGTACGTGCCCTCTTTAATACCCATCACCAGGTAGAGAGAGACACAGCGAGAGAGGGAACACAAACAGGGGGAGTGGGAGAGGGAGAACAGGCTTCCTGCTGAGCAAGGACCCTGATGCGGGGCTCCATCCCAGGACCCTGGGATCATGACCTGAGCCAAAGGCAGACGCTTAAGGACTGAGTCACCCAGGGACCACACAGTTAGCATTTTTTAACAATAAGGTATTTTTTAATTAAGGTGTGCACATTACAGTAGCAATAATAGCTATTGCATGCCTAATAAACTATAGTATAATGCAAACATAAATAAATAATAGCAATAGCCTCTGGGAAAATCATACCCAAAACTGTAACTGTCATGTGGAACTACTCTTGTTCAGATATTAGGTATAACCATACACAAAAGGTACTTCACTTGATTTTTTTTTTTTTAACCTGCAGAATATTTTAGTTGAAGTTGAATTAAATCACAGTGAAGAATACATTATTTTAAAAAAGAATACATTATATGCAAACCAGTCAACTTTACAAATATACACCCAGAAAACTAACAATGATATTTAGTTTAATTCTGATGTTAATGCCCAAATTTTCATCACCGGTGACCTAGACAAACAAGTGTAAGTTCACGAACTGCTTCTCTTCTGGTTCTTCATTCCCTCAATCCTCAATTATCTTCTGATTTTCCTTCTTAAAAAAAATCAAAAGAAACAAACAAACAAAAAAACCCTTTTCGTTTTGCAAAATAATTCATACTTAACTTTCATAAAACTGGAAAATTCACAAAAGCAATAATAAAAAGTAATAAGAAATACATTTACATATCCTACTACACAGAGATAAGCATTATCAACAGATGTTGAATATCTTTTAACTTTTAAAAAGTCTTTTTTGCAAGTCACATCTGTAACCCTCATTAGTCCCCAAATGTCATTCATTTCATTTGAGAGATATTTTTGTTTCTCTGCATTTCTCTAGTTCTAGCTACTGCTGTTTTTAATAGATAATAAGCAAATCTGAACAATCAATTCTAGAATATAAGGCAATCAGCTGTTCTTCAGGTACACTCTAAAAAATGTCCACTGCAGTTGTTTTTTGCCTCGATATTCTCAATTGTGTGCTAAATCCTTTATGCTTTTCCCCTTCTCTTCATGCTGGTTCCCTTCTCTGTTTAAGTGGCCCTGTTTAATGAGTTCATAGTCAGTTTCACCTTTTTGTCGGAAAAGAATAAATTGAGGCTGCGTATAGCCTAAAAAAACTCCTAGCCACACAGAAGTCATTGATTTTGTGTTAACTTCATACGTCACATAACACATTATCAAACATCCCTGCTGGCTATAGCAGGCTATGACTCTGCCATTCAACAATCTCGTATCTGCTGTGTGAAAAACTTGTGAATTCTTTGCAGTGTATTTGCATATCTACATTTTTGCCATTGCTATCTCCAAGAGTATAATGTATCAATGCAGAATATGGTCTGGAACCTCTGTACAGGCCTGTCATTTAAGTGTGAGGTGGAAAAAAAGTATTTTTTCCCTTCTTTCATATTTGTAATATTATGCTATCCAATCACTTAGGTTATGTTTAACTAATTTAAGTGAGATCTTGGAGGGTATATGAGTAAGCTAGACATTGGTGGGACTTAGACAACACACAGTATGGATGGAAAATCACCAGTTTTAAAAACGAGTTGTGGAAGAGGAGTACATTTCTCTTACTTTTAGTGTGACATAAATTACAAGGTTGTACTCAACAATAGTTGAGTGATAGTACCTTTTCTCAATGATATAAATTCTACTATATCCTTATTATTATTAAGTTTGGAACATAACTGAGGTCTTGATTTTGGAAAAACAGTTCAGTGAGCCATAAGATTCTGGAGACTACTTGGTCATTAGAGAGTACAGACAGCATATTAGATGAATTAAGAAGAGTCATGCGTGCTCTGTGGAACTCTATTGCCTAGTTTGTGTATTGACCCCAGTGTACTTGAAGGAAATAAAGGAATCTGCATACTTTAAGTCATAATGGAGAATTTAAATCCAAGATATCTAATTGAATAAATAAAGTTTCACCCAATCCAAAATCGAATGGAACCCATACATGAAATAGAGGGAAAAAAAATCTAAGTAGCCACTGAAAACATCAGAGATGAAACCAGCTGATCAGAATGATGGAAAAAAAAAAAAAAAAAAGCTTTCTGGAAGTTATGAAGCAGAGAATGAAGATAAAACCCAAGGAAGGGGGAGAAAGTGGAGAACATTGAACACAAAATTCAATACAGAGAAAGAGAAAGAACTCAAATATCAAAATCAATGGTGAATAGGAGAAAACTAGCCATGGGAGACCAACCAGGTAATTAATTAAGGAAGGCAGGGATAATGTCTGGTGAATCTACATGTTAGAAAAAGTGGAGTAATGTCTTCATTTATGAAATTTGTTTTTTAATTTGAAATCTTTTACCCATCTGTATGATTTATGTTAGAGGAATAAAATATAGCATTTTCAGACATAATAGTTTTCCAGTAAAGAACTCTGACAGCATTATACAGAAAGATTCTCTTTTTTTTTCTTATTATACATAAATATTCTTAAGCAAAATGAAAAAAATAATTCTAAATACAGGAAAAATACATAAGAAACACTGTTGAGTAAAGAAACATACAAAATTTAGAGCTAAGTAAATTAATGCTGAAAAAATCTTAATCTAAATTTAATATTTTTAAACTGGAATTAATATTTTAGATGATTGAAAAAGATATAGGAACAAATTTTGAGAGGTTTGAAGGAAAAATATGGAAAGAAAATTCTATTTTGAGTAAAAGATGTGAGATGTGAGCTAAAGGCACTCAACATTACAGGAAATCACTAGATACAGATGTCTTGCTAAGCACTAGGGTTACAAAAATAAATATATATATACACAAATGTATACATACATATATATCTGTATTACAGCTAGAAATATTTTAAAATTTCAGACAACATGCATTATATGTATGAAATTTATTGCTCTCTCTTTAATCTCTTCATACACATACATTATGAAGCAGAGATAATGAGAATAAAACTTAAGGGAACTGGGAAAATTCAAGTTGTGGAAGAGGAGTGTATTTCTCTTCATGTGTGACATAGAATTCAATAAAGATAAAGGACATAATTCAAAGATCAAAACTAGTGGTGACTAGGACTTCTATCTATCATCTATCTATCTATCTATCTATCTATCTTTCTATCTATCATCCATCATCTATCATCTACATATATCCAGAATTGTATACACTAAACTTTAACCAAAGCTACTTATGCAGGAAAGAGAAATGTGAGATTTGTGGAGTAAGGGATGAAGCAAGGCTTTCATTTCTTTATATATACAACCAATTGAGTTTTGTTCTTAACCATTGGCATTAATCCATATATTTACACATATGTGTAATAAAATAAAAATTAATATGTGATATGTATAAATGCTGCCTATACATTAGTCATTTGCTCTGCATTATTAATAATTTATGTATCTTCTCTACTTTGCATAATTTCAAGGATTAATATATATTTTTTAAGTTTAGATTGTATTGAAACTCTAGCAATACATCATAGTGATAAGGACAGTGAATTTTGAGTTAGAAAAATTTGAATTTAAATTACGATTAACTTCGGGCACCTGGGTGGCTCAGTCGGTTAAGCGACTGCCTTCGGCTCAGGTCATGATCCTGGAGTCCCGGGATCGAGTCCCGCACCGGGCTCCCTGCTCAGCAGGGGGTCTGCTTCTCCCTCTGACCCTCTTCCCTCTTGTGCTGTCTCTCATTCTCTCTCTCAAATAAATAAATAAAATTAATTTTAAAAAAATTACGATTAACTTCTAAATTTTATTTCCTCATAGAATTTTTATGAAGGTAAACTAAAAACTTGTATGTAGGGCTCTTGGTTTACCCACATTAAATGCTCAAATCTTGGTGGGGCTGGTTAGACTAATGATGAAGATAGTGGGGCTGATGAGATATCTGCATATGAGAAATTTACAGTGGGTGAACAGGAAAGCTATCTCTGAGAAAGCAACATCTAAGCTAATATATAAAAGATGATAAAACATTGGGTTTGGAGCTTTTCAGACAGAGAGGCCAGCATGTTAGAAGTCCTGGAGAGGGAAAGCTATGGTCCAATCAAGTCCAGGCTAATATTCCTGGACCTTGTGTGAATGAGATGAGGTTAGAGAAGTGGAGGCCATAGAATGCAAGGTTTTATTCCAAGTGCAAAGAGAAATGATTGTATGATTTTAAGCTGGCCATTATCACAATACTACTTAAGTCGAAAAAAAAAAAACAACACCACAAAACAACAACAAAAACCTCACACTATTATGGGAAGAATTGGTTAATGTTGTCATCCATTCTAAGGACAAAAAAGGCTATTTAAACCTGTGACTTCCTTCCCACAGCACTACCACCACTGCTCTTACCCTCTCAGTTAAGGTCTGATGAAATATGTGCTTTTTTTTTTTTTTTTAGTATAGTTGACATACAATGTTACATTACTTTCAAGTGTACAACTTAGTGATTTGAGAATTTTATACATTATGCTATGTTCACCACAAATGGAGCTGTCCTGTTAATCACTGTTCCACTATCATTGACTGTATTCCTTATGCTGTGACTTTTATTCCCATGACATTCATTCCATAACTGGAAGCCTGTATCTCCCATTGTCCTTCATCCATTTTGCCCAATTCTCTACCCCCTTCTGCTCTGGCAACCATTGGTTTGTTCTCTGTAGTTATAGGCCTGATTCTGCTTTTTGTTTGCTTATTCATTTATTATTATTATTTTTTAGATTCCATTTATGAGTGGAATCGTATGGTATTTGTCTTTCTCAGTCTGACTTATTTCACTTAGTGTGATACCTTTTAGGTCCATCCCTGTTGTATCAATTGGCACAAACTCACCCTTTTTTATGGCGAAGTGACATTCCATTGTATATATATGCCACATTTTCCCTACTTATTTGTCTACTGATGAACACTTAGGTTGCTTCCATATTTGGTTATTGTAAATGATGCTTCAATAAACATAAAGGTAGATCTATCTTTTTAAATTAGTGTTTTCATTTTCTTTGGGAAAATGACCAGGAGTAGAATTATTAGAGCACATGGTTTTCTATTTTTAATTTTTTGAGGAACCTCCATATTATTTTACACAGTGGCTGTACTAATTTACACTACCTCCAATAGTGCACAAGGGTTTCTTTCTCTCCACATCCTTGTCAACACTTATTTCCTGTCATTTTGATTGTAGCCATTCTAACCAGTGTAAGGTGATATCTCTTGTGTTTTTTTTTTTTATTTGCATTTCCCTGATTATTAGCGATATTGAACATCTTCTCATGTGTCTATTGTTCAGCTGTTATGTTTTCTTTGGAAAAAATGCCTACTGAGGTCATTTGCACATTTTTTAATATGATTTTTGGGGCTCTTTTTTTTGGTATTGAGTTGTATATGTAATTTATATATTTTGGACATTAAGTTTTTCATTTGTAAATATCTTCTCCCATTCAATAGGATGTCTTTTTGTTTTGCTTATGGTTTCTTTTGCTGTGAAAATTCTTTTTTTTATTTTGATGTAGAAAAAAACTGGAAAAAAACACAAACAAATGGAGACTAAACAACATGTTACTGAACAATCAATGGGTTAATGAAGCAAAACAAAAAAATACATGGAGACAAAAAAATTAAAATACAATGGTTCAAAATCTTTGGGACACAGTGAAAGCAGTTCTAAGAAGGAAGTATACAGGCCTACTTCAATAAGTAAAAAAAAAAAAAAAAAGTAAAATAAAAAATCTAACTTTAATCCTAAACGAACTAGAAAAAGAACAAACAAAGCACAAAGTGAGTAGAAGAAAAGAACTAATAAAGACTAGAGCAGAAATAAATGATATATAGACCAAAAAAAAAAAAAAAAAGAGAGAAAGTCAATGAAACCAAGAGCTGCTTTTTTTTTAAAGATAAACAAAATTAACAGATCATTATCCAGACTCATAAGAAAAAAAGAGAAAATACCCAATACACATATAAATAAAATTAACAAGAAAAATAACAACTGACACCACAGAAATACAAAGAATTATAAAAGAAGACTATGAAAAATTACATGCAAACAAATTGGACAATCTAGAAAAAAGAGATAAATCCCTATAAACATACAATCTTCCAAAACTGAGTCAGGAAGGAATAAAAAATCTGTACATACTGGTTATATGTAATAAAATTGAGTCAGTAATAAAAAAAAAATGCCAAAAAAAACCCAAGTCTGGGACCAGGTGGAGTCACAGGGAAATTCTACTGGACATTTAAAGAAGAATCAATATCTATTCTCCTCAAACTATTTCAAAAATAGAAGAGGAAGGAAAGCTTCCAAGTACATTCTAAAAAACCAGCACTACTCTGATACCAAAACCAGACAAAGATAGCACCAAAAACAAACAAAGAAACAAAAAACTACAGGCCCATGTTCCTGATGAATATAGATGCAAAAATCCTCAACAAAATATTACAAACTGCAGATAGCAATACATTAAAAATATCACTCCCCATGATCAGTTTGGATTTATTTCAGGGATGCAAGAAAGTTTCAGCATTTGCAAATCAATCAACATTGTACACTACGTCAACAAAACAAAGGATAAAAATCATATGATCATCTCAATAAATGCAGAGAAACATTTGACAAGATTCAATTTCCATTCATGATAAAAACTCTCAACAAACTGAGCTTAGAAGGGCCATATATAATAAAGGCCATATATGAAAAACCTATAGGCAACATCATACTCAATGGTAGAAAAACTGAAAGCTTAAGGGACAAGACAAGGATGACCACTTTCATCACTTTTATTCAACATAGTACTGGAAGTCCTAGCCACAGCAATCAGACAAGAAAAAAAAGGCATCCATATTGGTAAAAAGGAAGTTAAACTGGCATTATTCTCAGGACACATGGTACTATATGTAGAGAGTCCTAGACGCCACCAAAAAATTACTAGAAATAATAAACAGATACAGTAAAGTGTCAGGATACAAAATTAATACCCAGAAATCTGTAGTGTTTTTGTACATTAATAATGGAGTAGCAGAAAGAGAAATTAAAAAAAACAGCACCATTTACAATTGCACCAAAAGTAATAAAATATCTAGGAATAAAAATAACCAAAGAGGTAAAAGATTATACCACAAAAACTATAAAACACATGAAAGAAACTGAAGATGACACACAAAAAATGGAAAGATATTCCATGCTCATGGATTGGAAGAATTCATGCTGTTAAAATATCTATATGACCCAAAGAAATCTATATATTGAATGCAATCCCTATCAAAATACCAACAACATTTTTCATAAGACTAGAACAAAGAATCCTAAAATTTGTATGGAACCACAAAAAACAAACAAACAAAAAACACCTCAAAAAGCCGAAGCAATCTTGAGAAAGAAGAACAAAGCTGGAAGTATCACAATACCAGATTTCATGATACACTACAAATCTGTAGTAATCAAATAGTATGGTACTGGCACAAAAACAGACACATAGATCTATGGAGCAGAATACAAATGCCAGAAATAAACCCATGATTATATGGTCAGTTAATCTATGACAAATTAGGCAAAAATATACAGTGGGGAAAAGAGAGTCTCTTCATAAAGGGTGCTGGGAAAACTGGACAGCTACATATAAAAGAATGAAACTGGACCACTTTTTAACACGACACAACAAAAAACAAACAAACAAACAAACAAAAAAACACCTCAAATGGATTAAAGATCTAAATGTGAGACCTGAAACCATAAAAATTCTGGAAGAGAGCGCAGGCAGTGATTTCTTTGACATCGGCCATAGCAACATTTTTCTAAATATGTCTCCTAAGGCAAAGGAATCAAAAGCAAAAATAAACTATAGGGACTAGAATATGTTCTTAAAGTATGTTCTCACTCTAAAATGTCTTCATTCCTTCCTTCTCCTAACCCAATCCCCCTTATATATGGTCACCAAAATCATTCTTCTAAAGCAGATCTTATAATCCAGTTCAGAAGGGACCACAGAAGTTTACAAATGTTTGGATTCCTCCTTATGTCATTAACTCCTAATAATCTGTTCACTATACCTCAAGCATAGTCTCTGCTACTCCATTTATCAAATGCTCCAGTCACACTGGGAAATTTATTATTCTCAATATACTGCATGTAGTTTCACAATAGGTAAAATCTATTTTTTTCCATTCTTCAACCGCTCAAGTTTAAATGTGTCTTATTCTTTAAATATAACTTCATTTTTCTATCCTGAGCCCCGCATCGGGCTCGCTGCTTGGCGGGAGGCCTGCTTCTCCCTCTCCCACTCCCCCTACTTGTAGTCCCTCTCGCTGTGTCTCTCTCTGTCAAATAAATAAAATCTTTAAAAAAAAAAAGTAGCTGAGATTCAGAAATAACTGATTTTGTAATGACTGTAAAATGAATTATGGCATGCATATAAATGCTTACATGCCCAAATGATGGGATAGCTTATATGTGTGTGTGGGTGTATGTATGCATATATATGTGTATTTTTTAACAAAAAAAGAAAAAAAAACTTGTTCTAATTTTCATTGAGAAACTTGTTTTCAATGTGGGAATCTTAATTATGATATATTCTTCTATTCTTCATGTTGAACTATTACCAATTATTTCTCATTCAACCTTGTGATGACTTTGAGGATTTGCAGTATGCTTTGTCTGAAATGTCCATCCCCTTTATCTACTTAGCAAACTCATATCCATCATTCAAGAGTCAAGTAAAATGTGTCATATTTCTTAATAACTTGCACTGACTCTCTCTTCCTAATCTATAGGCAAAGATATTCAATATTTTTATTTTGTCCCCAATTTGTTATATTTCTTTTATTAAATTCATACCCTTTACATTAAACTGTAAGATTCAACAAGGTTAAGATATATCTCTTTTGCATTTGCAACACTGGCACCCTGGCATCTAGCATGGTGCCCAGAATTTAGAAGCCGACAAAAGTTTGTTGAATGAACTAATGAAATAATGCATAAAGTGATATTTCGATATTTATTGCTTACCCTGCATAATTTTATTCCATATTGTGCTTAAAAATGTGTGCTTTGGATCATGGTATTTCCATTTTCTTCTTTCTTCTAACATCTAAATTAGATTTTAGTCCTATTGCTAGATTTTGCTCCAATTTTTTTCTGCCTGTGGCTTTTATACTATATTGCCAGCTATCACATTTCTGACCCAAGTGCTAGGACTGCAAAATGCATAGATTTTCATCTAAAATGAGAAATTGCCCCTGTGTCTCTATTTGCACCATTTTCTCATAATGGAATTATTCATTATCTTAATGATTATTTTGAAAGTAAATTGAGATTATATTGCTAAGCATATTTTAGAATCTTTTTCTCTTTGTTGATTTCTGAGGATGAGCATCTGGTGTATTGTTCTTCGGCTCTGGCTATCATGTTATTTGAAGGGCTCTGTAGCATAAGGGTGGGAGAGCGAGTCAGAATTTCTTTCAGTGCATTTCCCATAAATATCATCACCATATGCAGACTGTGTATTAGATAAGCAAGTTAGTGATGTGGTGAATTATAACAAGCAAGCTGATAGACATCCTGACACCCAGAGAAAGTAGAGAATAAAATAGTGAGCTGAAAAAAAAGCTAACTGATATTTGGCTCCTATTTTTAAAACAATGAAGAATAAATCACCAGATATATTTTAAATTATATTGCTTAGAACAAGTACTGTAATGCTGTTTATTAAAGTATTAGCTTTTAAGCAATTAAAACCTTTATATCACTTCAGATATTTTATTATATTACACAGAATTGGCAATCTTTTACCTAGAGACACACTTATTTTTAGCCTACAAGCAAACCATATTCTAAAAATGTCAATAAAAAGATAAGTTATTAATATTTACTCTCACAAAACATATCTTTATGGCTGGAATTGATTTATTGTTATAATAAAATAAATTTTCATAGTCAACTCAACAAACACTAATTAATAAAATAAGTTTATTTTTTACTTTTATTTTTTATTTTTTTTTTAAAGATTTTATTTATTTGACAGAGAGAGAAAGAGAGTGAGAGCAGGAACATAAGCAGGGGGAGTAGGAGAAGGAGAAGCAGGCTTCCCGCTGAGCAGAGAGCCCAACGCGGGGCTTGATCCCAGGACCCCGGGATAATGACCTGAGCTGAAGGCAGACGCTTAACGACTGAGCCACCCAGGTGCCCCTGAATCTCAGCTACTTTCAAAATGAAAATTATATGATTCTCAGTCTCTTCACATAAGTTTTCGAGTGTCACAATTTAAAGGGATTTTTCCATCTAATAATGTAAACCATCTAATTCTGGAATCTCTTCTAAAATGCCTTTGCCTCATAGTTAGCCAGTTATCATGGGCTCTAACAGCTCCAATAATACATGACCTTCTGAGATATTTTTAGTAGCTCTGTTAGGAAAGAAAGAAAGAGAAAGAAAGAAAGAAAAAAGAAAAGAAAGAAAGAAAGAAGAAAGAAAGAAAAGAAAGAAAGAAAGAAAGAAAGAAAGAAAGAAAGAAAGAAAGAAAGAAAGAAAGAAAGAAAGAAAGAAAGAAAGAAAGAAAGAAAAACTTGTCAGAACAGTCTTACCCATGTGCAGTCTTTTGCCCCTACTCATCTGAAGAAGAATGGGCCTTGGACCTAGAACACTCCCTTACCAAAAGATAAAGTATCCACACAGCCTGTACAGGGCTTATTACCTTGTGTGGCAAGATCTTTCCCTGTTTTCGGCCAAATGAGCGTTTTCTTTTCCCCTTTGCTTAAATCAATGCACCTGGGGAATGATGCCCAGTATTTTTTTTCATTTTTTAATCGTTTTATTTAAATTCAATTAGCCAATATATAGCACGCCATTAGTTTTTGATATAATGTTCAATGATTCATTAGTTGTGATGCCCATTACCGAAGCTGATCTTGCTCTATCTCTTCTCTATGTAAGTAAAACATTGTTCCATCCAGTGCTTGATTGCAGGAATTTTTCTTGGCAATTCTAATACTAAGATTCAGTGGCCAGAGTGTTTAGAGCCCTCCCTGGGATTGGTAACTGGTGCATGGGATTCTGCTCTTTCAGACTGATAACTGGTACATAGTACTCTGCTCAAAAAAAAAAAAAAAAAAAAAAAAAAAAAAAGGAACATTTGTTAGAATTACATTAGAACTGTTAGCAAACTACTTCTTATTTTGAGTCAAGCTGTCTTCAGTAAGTTCCATTTATCAATCATAATTATGCTCACTCTTTATCTCAACAACCATAAACTCCAGTTCCACTTTGAACATACAGAAGTAACCTAATCCATGTTCTACATAAAAGCCCTTAAAACATGTGCTTGCACTAGTCTTCACACCTAGCAAGAGTAAAGTCCTATGTTGAAATACCTGACTTCAAATCCATTTGTCTAGATGGTCTTAGGCAAGGTATGCATTCTCTCTCTTCCTCATTCTTACTTGTCAAATGGGGATAATAATACCTACATCACAGAATTTGTATGATGATTGAATGAACTAAAATGTAAAAATATTTAGGAAAATGCCTGGCCTGTACTATGTACTCAGAAAGTGTTGACTATTATATGAAGAGACTAAAATCTCTTTATTATGTATTATTTTATGGACGTTATTCTAAGAATTATTGGGTCTTATCTCATTAACTCCTCAAAAACTGAAAAATATTGAACACCTATTTATGCTTTGTTAATATGATTACCATAAAACCTAGGAGAATTCCAATAGAGTCCAACTGACTAGCAGCACTACTCTTAACACCCCACCTCGCTTTTTAATAATGAGGATAGAATAAAGTTCTTATTCTCTATAGAGGGAAAGGCAAAGTTAGGCAGGGAACCTGTAGGGACACTTTTTCAGGATCAGGGAGTCAGTAGGTGGGTTCCTTGTTCTTTAGCTTTCCTTCTTTAGTCTAACCTATCCCTAGAGTGCCCAACAAATAGTCACAAATCTGTTCAAAGAGTCCTGGAATTACTGCTCTGCCATGGAAGTCTCAGTCGAAGTGAATCACAGTGTTATATCCTACACGTATTAAGCCAAAAAAGCAGACAATGTAACTAGGATATCCCCAACACCAGACAGGACTAGAATGGACTTGAATTGAGTGGCAGGACCCCTGGAAATTCAAACCAATTAGCTTTGTGAGATCATCTCTGTCTTTTTATTAACCTCACAATAATGCAATAACCTATTTTATGATAAATGTTAATTTCCACTTTTTGTATTTAGAAAAGATTTTACCACTTTCTACTGTGTGGATAAAGGTGTTTAGGATCCTACAGAGTCAGAAATGGCTTCAGTCGTGTCCAACTTGAAAGTAAATTTTCCTTGAAAAGCAATGTCTTTTTGTTACTATTGTTGAGGAGATACATAGAATCTGTTCCTCAATGGGGTCATAAAAGTGTGAACTGGATAAATGACGCTTAAGAAACAATCCATGTTCAAAATAATATGACTCTAAAACTTAGTTTAGAACCATAGTTTCACAGACCAAAAGGTGTTCCCAAGTTATCCTATAAATGTACAAATCTTATTCTCAGGTCCTTCAGCTATTATTGATGGGTTGGAGATTCTTAGTATAGTGTTATTCTGATTTATTTTATTTAACATGTTTTGGATCCTTTTTTCAATCCTGGATCATTTTCTCTAAATAATCCTCTTCAGTTGTGGCAAAGTGATTTAAAGAGAATTTCTATCAGCCACCTTGTTAGAAATAATACAGACAAAAGCTAGTTGCACTTTTTTTTTTCTTGCTGCTGAAACAAACTACTGAATTACATGACCTTACTAATGATCAGAATAGATATAATTTGTTCACATGCACATAAATACGCTATATTTGCAACATCATCTTATACTTATCTGGTTAAATTATTTAATTTCTATTGAACAATTTATGTATCTATTGTCTCTCAGCTACCCGCTCTTGGTTCTATGTGCTGATCATTAATGCTTGACAGAGCTAGGAGGCTGCAAATTGCATTTCTGAGACTTCTTTGCCAAATGGTTTTCATATGAAAGGAACACATTATTGAAAAGGAACAAACTATTTATAGAAGCAAAAAAGATGAATAATCTCAAAGCATTAAGCTAAATGAAAGATTTCAGACTCAAAGGTTATACACTGCAAGATTCCATTTCCAAGGCAAAACATAGAGGTAAAAAAACAGATTAGTGATTTTAGGGTCTTGGGGCAGGAGTAAAATTGAACTTTAGGGGAGCAGCACAAGGGGATTTTAGATGCAAGGTAGTTGTCCTCTAGAATGCATGTGAATTTTGTTAAAGAGAGTTGTTCTGGAGGAATAGAATTTTAAGGATGAGTTTCCTGAATTGGTTCCTGAAATTGGGCCTCTAATCTGATTAGATTTAAAGATGCTAATGAATCTATTTCCAATGGGAAATAGGGCACTGATAGTCCATGGAGTGAACTCTCCATAAGAGATACTCAAAATATTTGCATTGGATGCTCTTAATCCACCATTTATAAGAAGCAAGAAGCTAAGTGATTATATATGATACTTGCAAAAAATTTTAGAAACTAAAAAATATAATGACTTTGGTTGCTTGGAGACAAAGGGATGAAAAAAAAGGATGAGCTCAAGGATTTGAATTCCCACCTTCAGCACCCCTAAAATGACCTAAGAGCTTCCAGGTGTTCTTGCAGAAGAGGCTTTTCTTCTGTAGCCACAAGGCTGAAAATCATAAAAATCAAATGGAGAAACTCGTCTTGTGATTGGCTAAATTACAATGCATGTTGAATTCACAGGCTCACAGGGTATCAGCTGCTAAAATAAAAGCATTAACTGGGGAAAAATAGGATCTTGAAGTTGTGATGGGAAGAATGGAAAGACTCTGATAGAACTAAGGACATTGAACCCTAAATTTTGATGAATCTTATTTGATAACAGGAAAGTCCTTCCCACTTCCAGCAAAATTCCCCAACCTGAGTGGTATCAGCCTCTCCATCAACAGTCGTATAGGTCTTTTCACCTCACTCTTATGAAAGTTAACCTGCATTGACTGAGGAGACTGAAGTAATGGCCTTCCCTGAAACAGTTGGCATGTAGAATATGCTGATTCTTGTCAGGACCCATCCCTACCAGCCTTCTTTGGTTCTAGACCTGAAACTAGACTCAAGTCCAAGCAAGTCCCTAAAAAGAAGGCAAAAAGTGTGATTTGTGAGAGGGTACACTTCACTCTAAAAATACTATCTGAGTTTTCTAATTTCTACAAGCAGAAGTCCAGGAAACACATGTGGGAATGAATATTAAGGGTGTAGGATAATGGCAGAAAGAATATAAAGTTGATTCAGTCTGGGGTGCCTGGGTGGCTCAGTTGGTTAAGCATCTTCTTTCAGCTCAGGTCATGATCTCGGGGTCATGGGATCAAGCCCTGCATAGGGCTCTGTGCTTGGCGTCGAGTCAGCTTCTCCCTCTCCCTCTGCAATCTCTCTCACTCTTGCTCTCTCTCAAATAAATAAATAAAATCTTTAACAAACAACCAAACAAACAAATAATAAAGTTTATTCAGGCTGAATTTATTAATATGGGTTCACTATAGACTTAAAAAAATATGGGTTCACTATGCAGAGATTCTGCATTTAATGTTGCAACTCAGGAAGACAGAAAGAACTCTAATAGTTTGTTTGGTTTGTTGGTTGATTGAAACATGGATCAACAGATGGCCTACATTGAGAAAACTAGAAATGCTAAACCTTCCTTAGATTAATGTAAAGGAAGGAATTCAAAGTCTCAAGGAGACTGACATGGTATTGTGGACTAGTCTTTTAAGGTCTACTCACTCACACTGGGAGAGTCCAGAAGACATATCTTTCATTAACTATTTGTGAAATAAATTTGTGAGGGGAGCTCCAGCAATCTTAAAAAGCTCCTTGATCGTTCTTCTTCTCCATAGGTCAGATGTTACAGTAGGAACCACAGCCACTCAACTGGAAAACCTAAATGTTATGGGAGTAACGGGATCCTGGGGGCAGGGCCAACTCAAGGTTCAATAGCAAGGTGGCCTGGATTACTGAAATGGACAGTAAACACAAAGCAGCAAACAGAATAATCTGACCTGTTCAGATCTATGGAACACCAAGTTAATCACGGTATTCCTAGAGTGAAACAGATAGGAGCTTAAGTTCTTACTTGATTTGTATAAGCAGAAAAGTTCTAGGTCAAGTAAATAAAAGTCTAATTCAAATCATGAAAACAGAAAGTTGCAGCCTTGCAATCAATTCCCAGATTTTAGCCAGTTTACAGACATAGCACCCCTTGAGTAAAGGGAAGGCTAGTCCCCTGGTTGAAGGAAACCAATACACTAACAATAATATAGTCAAAGGTACTGTAATACCATCATATGATAACAAATGATAGCTACACTTGTGGTGAGCATAGCATAATGTGTAGACTTGTCACATTACTATGTTATATGCCTAAAATTAATGTAACATTATGTATCAACTATACTTCAATTAAAAATTATATATTTTTTAAAAAAAATTATTGTTAATCTTTCTCCCTGCCTTCTCCATAAGGACTTATGGCTTTTTGCCAGGGTTAACTTTTCACTGAAGCAAAGAAAATAATTAGAACTTTCCAGGACTACTGGACACTGGCTCTGAACTGACAGTGACTCCAAGAGACCATCACTGTGACCTTCCAGGCAGAGTAGGGACTTGTGGAGGTCAAGGGAACAATGGAGTTTTAGCTCAAGTCCATCTCACAGTGTGTCCAGTGGGTCTCTGAACCAATCCTATTGTTATTTCCTCAGGTCCAGGATGCATAATTGGAACAGATATACTCAGCAGCTAGTAGAATCCCTACATTGCTTCCCTAACTTGTGGATTAGGGTTATGGTGGAAGAAGCCAAGTGGAAGCCATTAAATCTTTAGCCTCTAACTAGGCAAATAGTAAACCAAAAGCAATATCACATCCCTGGAGGAACTGCCGAGATTAGTGTCATCATCAAGGACTTGAAAGATGCAGTGGTGGTGATTCCCACCACATCACCATTCAACTCTCCTATTTGGCCTATGGGAAGACAAATGGATTTTGGAGAATGATAGCAGATTATCATAAGCTTAACCAGGTGGTGACTCTAATGATAGCTGCTATACCAGATGTGGTTTCATTGTTTGAGCAAATTAATTCATCCCCTGATAACTGGTATGCAGCTATTGATCTGACAAGTGCGTTTTTATCCATTCCTGTCCATAAGAACCACCAGAAGCATTTTTTTTTTTTTTTCAGCTGGAAAGGCCAGCAGTATACCTTCACTCTCCTATCTCAGGGATATGTCAATTCTCCAGCCCTATGTCATAATTTAGTTCACAGTGACCGTCATTGCCTTTTTCCTTCCAAAAGATAATCACACTAGTCCTTTACATTGATGAAATGATGCTGATTAGACCAAGGGAGCAAAAAGTAGCAACTGTTCTACACTTATTGGTTAAACATTAGCATGCCAGAGAGTTGGGAATAAATGTAATTAAACTTCAGGGACCTTCTATTTTAGTGAAACTTCTAGAGGTCCAGTGGTATGGAACATGGCAAGATATCTCTTCTGAGCAAAAGTTGTTTGGCCTAATGGTCTATTAGGATTTTGGAGGCAATGTATTCCGCATTTAGATGTGTTACCCAGGCCCACTCGCCAAGTGATCCAAAAAGCCCTAGTTTTGAGTAAATGTCAAAATAATTGAAGCCTCTAAAATAGGTCCAGGCTGCTGTGTAAGTTGCTCTATCATTTGGGCTATATGTTTCAGCAGATCCACTGGTGCTTAAGTGTCAAAGACAGATAAAGATCTATCTACAACCAGTTGACAGAGGAAGAGAAGACTCAGGTGGTTCCGCTTGATATGCAGATACCACTCAAATGTGGATGGCCGCAGCACTACAGCCCCTTTATGGGATATCCCTGAAAAACAGTAGTGATGGGAAATCCTCCCAGTGGGCAGAACTTCAGTCAGTGTACCTAGTTCTGCACTCTTGCTTAGAAGAAGAAATGGCCAGTCATGAAATTATACTGGTTAATGGGCTGTGGCCAGTAACTTGCTTGGATGGTCAGGGACTTTGAAGGAACGTGATTGGAAAATTGATGGAAAATAAATTTGGAAAAGAGACATGTTGATAGATTTCTCTGAATGGGCAAAAAAATGTGAAGATACTTGAGTCCCATGTAAATGCTCACCAAAGGATAACCTTAACAGAGGAAGATTTTAATAATCAAGTGGATAGGATAACCTGTTCTATAGATACCAGTCAGCTTCTTTCCTGAGGCATCCCTAATTGGTTGGTGAACAAAGTGGCCATGGTCACAGGAATAAAGGTAGTAGCAGAAACCAACATGTCCCCACATGGCACAACTTTCCAGGGTGATCAGCCAGGTACCTGTTGGCAAGTCAATTACACTGGAAAGCATCTATCATCAAAAGGACAGTTTTTGTCTATTGAAATAAACACACTGGATATGTCTTCCCTGCATGCAATGCTTCTGCCCAAATTATCACCTTAGATTTATAGAATGCCTTATTCACCATCATGGTATTCAATGGTATTCCATTCCAGCATGGCTTCTGATCAAGGAACTCACTTCACAGCAAAAAGAAATATGGCAATGGGCCTATGCTCATGGAATTCACTGGTTTGCCATGTTCCCACCATCCCCAAGCAGCTGGCTTCATCAAACAGTGGAATGGCCTTCTGAAGCTTCAGTTACAGCATCGACGACGTGGCCGTATCTTGCAGGGCTGGGACAAGGTTCTCTAGAAGACCATATATGCTATGAATCAGTGCCCAATATATAGTGCTGTTTCTGTCACAGCCAGTATTCATAGGTCCAGGAATCAAGGGATGACAATGGGAGTGGTACCACTCACTCTTACCCCTAGTGACCTATTAACAAAAATCGTGCTTCTCGTTCCCATGACTTTAATCCCTGATGGCCTAAGATGTCTTAGTTTCAGGGGGAGGAATCCTTCTACTGTGATTCTATTGAACTGGAACTAAAGACTGTTCTGCCTCCCCTCACCCCCACACCAGCCACTTTTAACTGCTCATGTCTTTCTTCTTTCCTCTTTATCTCATTTGGTATTGGAGTGCCTTTCCTATACCTGTCACACCATCATATGGAGGAAGCAAATAACATGTATGACAGGTTCACAGCTAGAGAAAATTGGCTCAGAATGAATTGTACCTTGAATCTCACCTGTATCCAATTTAGTAGATATTTAGATGAGACTTCAGACTTTTGACTTTTGAGTTGATGCTGAAATGAATTAAGACTTTGGGACCTTGCTGCATCTGGGTGGCTAAGTCGTTAAGCGTCTGCCTTCAGCTCGGGTCATGATCCCAGCGTCCTGGGATAGAGCCCCACGTCGGGCTCCCTGCTCAGCGGGAAGCCTGCTTCTCCCTCTCCCACTCCCCCTGCTTGTGTTCCCCCTCTCGTGTTCCCCCTCTCGCTGTGTCTCTCCTGTCAAATAAACAAAATCTTTAAAAAAAAAAAAAAGACTTTGGGACCTTTAGGATGGAATGAATGTATTTTACATTCATTTTTTTTAATACAAAATACCAGAGAATCCATTTTAGCTGACTATAGCCCTGAATTTATTTCCTGAGAATTCTCACAAACCATTGAATAAAATTTTTACTCTAGCTAATATATGATATTGAAAACCTGTTTGAATGGCAATTTTTAAGTGATATCAGTGCATAAAAATATTGGAATTTAAAAAAAATCCAAAATCTGAATGAATGATTTAGCTTAACTTGGCAACAATTCCAAGTTTTCAATTTTTTTGTTAAGTAGAAAAAGTGATATCCCCTTTAATATTTGGAGATTGGCCTACTGTAGTTGCAAAATGAGTATTTATATGTGAATATTTTTAGTCTTGAAAAATGTACTGTTGCATAATTAAGATAGAATAAAATGTCTAATCTTTTTGAATATTCATGATGAATTGAAACAAAGTAAAATAATGTTTACACAAAAAGTTAATAGTTTGGATCATGAGTTGTGGTGGGGCAGGGAAATAAGGAAGAGGACATAAATTACTTGGGCAGAGAAGAAACAAATTCAGAGAGAGGTGGTAACACATTGTCAAGAGATAGCTTAAGGCAAAATAGGTGAAAATCACAAAGCAGAAATATGAAGTACAGAAAGGGAATCAAAATTGCAGAGTAGCAAAAGCAAGGGTTTAATAGTTATTCTGAGCGGGACATGTTGACAGCATGCCAAAAGAATTAGGATCTAATCAGTCTGGAGGCCCAAAGACTGTGTGGAAGAGGCAGAATTAGATAAATGGAGTCTATAAAAAAAGTCAAGGGAACAAACTGATTTTGAAGGGAATATTATGTTCCTGCCAAATCCCTTGACTCAAAAAAGGAGAGACAGATGATCCCTCCCATTATATGACAGTTGGGTCATACTCTTTGTTTTATGCACAGATAAGAATGACACTATTTTTCAGTCAACCCATGAATATCTAGGACACCATCTATCCATCAAGGGAAAGGTTGACCCTTTACTAAAGAAAAAGTCTTGAAATAGTAATCATGGACTATTTTTTCAGAATTAAAAAAAACTATATATTCTTACATATAGTACACAATTTATTGTATATGTGATTTAAGCAGTATTTCTAAGCACTTGAATTAATGATGAGACTTCTTAAATTTTCAAATGCAATAAAAACTCTTAAGTGACTTCCATGGAGCTGACTCACCTAATGAACTGGCACTTCATTTACTCAGTAGAGCTGACTGATGCCCATGGTTCACCTATTCTCAAATAAATCAACACACTTCTATCAATTAATTTTATGCGTGCCAATTTTAGTTGTGTTTGTTCCTCAATTTGTTTACCACAGTAGTACCTAATATTGTAATTATACGGTATTGTATAATTATATTATTGTAAACATAAATTAAACTGATGGTTGAAACATAGGGCTATAAAGAATAGTTGTTTTATAACTAAATATCCCTGTCCAATACTATAGCACACTATGAGAATCATTTGCATTAGGATCCATGAAAACAGTATTATTACTCTCAATTTAATATGAAAAATAAATAAAAATTTTAACGAAGTCATCTGTACCTATTTCAAAACATATTTAGGTCTGCCACTTGTTAAACTTCATGACCTTGGGCAGGGTATTTTATGAAACCTGAGGCTCTGCTCCCTCAAACTTTAATGAAGATTGTATTTTGCGTATCTTGTTACAACATTATATATCTCCCTTCCTACATGCTCTGAAAGTATGACTCATTCTTCCCCCCCATGAAGGGGTGAATTCAATGTTGTCTCACCTTAAATTGCAGATCATTGTGATTGCCACAAATATATGAATGGTGGACATGACAATGTGTGACTTCTAGGCTAGATCATAAAAGCTCCCTCTTGATTTTCTTAGGATTCTTGCTTTTGAAACTCAGTCACATGTTGTGAGGAAATCAACATTAGCCCTTATAAGAAAACCATATACAAAGTCCATGTATAGCGGAGATGAGACCTCAGCTTTCAGCTCTGGCTCAATGCTCAATCAACAGTCTGCACCAACTTAACAGCCATGTGTAGGAGGTATCCAGTCTGCAATTGAGCTGCACCATTGAGGCTGTGAGGAGCAGAGATAGGCCTTCCCTACCTTTTCAAACTGCAATTTCCTAGCATTTGTAAGTGATTATTTTTAAAGGTCATTAAATTTTGAAAGGTTTATAATGCAACAAAACTGAACTGAAGCAAACATAATAATCTTACTCACTGTATATGATTGTAATTAAGATTGACTATAATGATAAAGGTTAAATTCATAACACACTGCTGAGTACATAGCAAATACAGCTTGTTATCATATGACAAATACTAAACTTTTTTCAATGGCAGGATATATTCATCCAGAACTTGATTCATTTTGCTGGGAAGATTTACAAATGTTTGATTTTCAGTGATAAGATGTTAAAAAATCATCTTGAGGACTAGCATTATTCTGGTAAAATCTGACAAAGAGTACAAAGAAATTCCTCATGTTCTAATCATGTGTAATGGTGGATTATTCAAGGTGGGAAAAGTTCACCTAGAAACAGACTACATGTAATAAGTGAAATAATAGGAAAAGGTTGATGGTCACTAAGTTACCAGATTTGCTAAAGGATGACAACATGAAAGTTTAATTTTTTGCTAATATATATATAAGAAATATTTTAAGAAGTGAATCATAATCTTGTCTGCTTATCTCAAAGGAGCTTGTTGAAAGTGTTAAAAAATCAAAAGAATATAATTAAGTGAGAAATTATCTTATCATTTCAAATTACATACCTTGCACTTATCAATATATGTTTTGGTATATTTCTCTTTTTTTCTTAAGATTTTATTTATTCATTTGAGAGAGAGAGAGGGCAGGGGGAGGAGCAGAGGGAGAAGGACAAGCAGACTCCACACTGAGCATGGAGCCCCACGTGGGACTCAGTCTCACAACCCTGAGATCACAACTTTAGCCAAAATCAAAAGTGATGCTTAACCTAATAAGCCAGGCAGGCACCCCTGTTTTGGTATATTTCTTAAACAAACAAACAAAACTTTTAATTTTCTTTTTTTAATTTAATTTTATTATGTTATGTTAATCACTATACATTACATCATTAGTTTTTGAAGTAGTGTTCCATGATTCATCGTTTGCGTTTAATACCCAGTTCTCCATTCAGTACGTGCTCTCTTTATTTATTTATTTTTTATTTTATTTATTTATTTGAGAGAGAGAGAATGAGAGAGACAGCATGAGAGGGGTGAGGGTCAGAGGGAGAAGCTGACTCCCTGCTGAGCGGGGAGCCTGATGCGGGACTCAATCCCAGGACTCCAGGATCATGACCTGAGCCGAAGACAGTTGCTTAACCAACTGAGCCACCCAGGTGCCCCAGTATGTGCTCTCTTTCATACCCATCACCAGGCTAACCTATCCCCCCACCCTTCCCCTCTAGAACCCTCAGTTTGTTTCTCAGAGTCCATAGTCTCTCATGGTTCATGGGGGGTGGGAGAGATGGGATGGATGGGTGATAGACATTGGGGAGAGTATGTGCTATGGTGAGCATTGCAAATTGTGTAAGACTGTTGAATCACAGACCTGTACTTCTGAAACAAATAATACATTATATGTTAAAAAAAGAAGATAATTTTCTTGTTTTTTTAAAAATTAATATCCAATTTACTAAAATGAATGTAAAAGCTAGATATTTATTTTGAAATTAAAATTATATAATCTTATTATCCTATATAGAACTCATAAAGCTTTGAAATCAACTTGAAGGCTTTGCACTTCAGTAAATAATTTTTCTCAAGATACTTAAACTTTATTAATATATGGAATATATTCAGTTGCCCTCTTTAAGTGCTTCAATCTAGCAAAACCATTTGAATTATTTGGATACATGAAGTTAATGTAGTCAATTATCATACAATTAGTCTTAGGTTATTTGAAACATTTCAGTAAATCTGGTCTCTGCTAGTCCTGATGGCTCATATGAGTATATCTCTTAAGAATTAAATATACTTTAAATACTAATACAAATTTTTCCTAAGAACCAGCACAAAAATAATGATATTTTATGTTTGAGTCACTTCATTCTTCTTCATCTTTAATTCCAAAGATGCTAAATTAAAAATATCCAATAAAGAAAAGGAAGTCACCATTCCAAAATTATGTGGACTAATTTCTCTGTGGGCTGAGGTTGTTCATTAACCAGACTTAGCTAAGAGGGCAGATCTGGAAATACACATATCTAGCACAATTTTTCACCTTTCTGTTTAAGTAATATAATGAAAGAGACTACTAATCTATTCCAGCCAAATGGGAAGGTCTCTCAGCATTTATACTCTGGGATTAGGTTTTGCATTACCTGCTAGCCTCTGCACAGATTGCCTTGCCACTTCAATAGATTCAAATGATCTATTTACCAGATGACTATTTTGAATTATGTTTATCCTTCCATTTAAGTCAAATCTTAACTTTTACAGACTTTTAAAATAGATATCATTTAAGAATCTCTCAAGGTTTAGTCTGGTTTTACACTGAATTTTTCTAATGCAGCTCTTTCAAATATCCTTGAAGTATATGGAAAAAAAGATATTTCAACTTTTTGTAAGATTACTAGAGATATGTACATACATACATATGTGTGCACACACACTTATGTGTGTGTTATTTGTAAGCATGGTTTTATTTCATAGAGCTAAGAGAAATATGGAGAAAGAAAAGACCCCAATTTTAATGAGGATATATTATGAACTACTCGTTATCAATCTATATTATCTGTTGTTATATCTATTTTACAAATGATGATATGAGCCTGAAGGAAATCAAGTCACTATTCAAAGTCACATGATATTTGTATCTATATCTACAGATTTCTTCTGCTATGATTTTACGTAATATCATAATAATGTTATTTTGTAAGAAAAAAATCAGATGTATGTAAGAGACCAGCATCATATACAGACTCTGTGCTGACTAAAATATGATCTGAATGAAATTATTTTTCTAATCCCCAAATTGTTCTCTAGGAAAAGAGGTATTCATAAGAATTCCTCCTTCCTATTTCAAAGATGATTTTTTTGGGGGGGAAAGTTGATATTAAATGTTATCAAATGTGTGAAAAATAGGGCGCCTGGGTGGCTCAGTTGGTTAAGCGACTGCCTTCGGCTCAGGTCATGGTCCTGGAGTCCCGGGATCGAGTCCCGCATCGGGCTCCCTGCTCGGCGGGGAGTCTGCTTCTCCCTCTGACCCTCCCCCCTCTCATGCTCTCTGTCTCTCATTCTCTCTCTCGCAAATAAATAAATAAAATCTTTAAAAAAAAAAGAAAAAAAATGTGTGAAAAATATATTGAATAATCATTTATATTTAAAAATCTTCAGGGGCGCCTGGGTGGCTCAGTTGGTTAAGCGACTGCCTTCAGCTCAGGTCATGATCCCAGGGTCCTGGGATCAAGTCCCGCATCGGGCTCCCTGCTCTGCGGGGAGCCTGCTTCTCCCTCTCCCACTCCCCCTGCTTATGTTCCCTCTCTCGCTGTGTCTCTCTCTGTCAAATAAATAAATAAAATCTTAAAAAAAAAAATAAAAATCTTCACTAATAATCCCAAAATATTTTTATATATCCATATACACATACATATATAATGTATATGTGTATACATTATACACATAATGTAATGTAAATGTGTATACATATATTCTTATGTATTAAATTATAGTGATAATATTCATCCATTTCAGCTATTACTGAAAGAACTATCAAAAGTACTCAATAACCCAAGGGCTGTGAATGTCTTTTAAAAACAAAATCAAGAATAATTAAAATGGAAATAAGCTACTCTCGATTCTTTTTGAATCCTTTATATTTGTGAGGGTGCTAGGATTAAATCAACAAATCGGCTAAGTATCTGATTTTAAATTAACGTATTTAGAATTTAAGCTATGAGTCTTGGAAAAAATTCAAAAATTTACAAATTTTCAAATTAAATGGCATTTATTTAGCATGCTATAATATTGCTTCATTAAATGTATTCCCACTTACTCTCTGGATCTCTGTAATGTCATTTTATAACATTTCACTCAAACATAAAAAAAAATCTTATTTGGCAAATCATTTCAGTGCTACAATAAGGCCAATCAGAAGAACTACAAATTCATATTAGCTACTACCAGCCAGGGACAATGCAGAGTATTTTCCCTTAATAAGTAACAAAATTATTCTCTGTCTTGTTTACATCATTATTCTACATTAGTGTACTTTAAAGTAGAGACTATCTGGCAGTTTTGTAAAAAATACTTAAAAGTGCTGATGAATAGGGGTGCCTACTGGCTCAGTCAGTTAGCGGCCTCTTGATTTGGGCTCAGGTCATGATCTCAAAGTTCTGGATGGAGAGCAGCTTCAGGATTCCTGCTCAGTGGGGAGTCTGCTTGAGGATTCTGTCTCCCTCTCCCTCTGTCCCTACCTCTGCTCATGTTCTTTCTCTCTCTTCAAATAAATCTTAAAAAAGTGCTGTGAGCATATATTAGTAAATCCTTAACAAAATTTAGTTATGAAATGTTATCATATTGTTGATAAATAACATAATATTTTTTACATAATAAGATTGTATTACAAAAAAATTGTTTTTAATGCATTCAGGCTTTATATTTAACTTTAGAGTATTCAATTAAATTGGGGCGCCTGGGTGGCTCAGTCATTACGTGTCTGCCTTTGGCTCAGGTCATGATCCCAGGGTCCTGGGATCGAGCCCCGCATCGGGCTCCCTGCTCGGTGGGAAGCCTGCTTCTCCCTCTCCCACTCCCCCTACTTGTGTTCCCTCTCTCGCTGTGTCTCTCTCTGTCAAATAAATAAATAAAATCTTAAAAAATATATATATACAATTAATTTCTATTTTGAATGCTCTAAAATATTAAGAAAATTTACTTTTTTGAAAGTTCAACAATGTGTATTTTGGGATTAAATAATTTTGAAAAATATCCAACATTTTGAGTGCACTGCATTTTTAGTGTCATTGCTATGGAAAGTAAATGAGAAATGCATTGCCTTGATCATGATATTCATTCCTTTGAGGTAAGAATACCTTTTGACAAGTGAAATACGTAAAGCATATAACCTAAAATATCTCATCTGAAAAAAAATGTTTTGTGTTTTTGGAGTTTAAATGAGGTAAGTTGAAATTGAACAAATAAGAGTTAACACTGTTCACAGCACTCACCATAGCATTGTGCAAGACTGTTGAATCACAGATCTGTACCTCTGAAACAAATAATATAATATATGTTAAAAAAAAAAAAAAAAGAAGACGAAGAAGAAGATAGCAGGAGGGGAAGAATGAAGAGTGGGGGAAATCGGAGGGGGAGATGAACCGTGAGAGACTATGGACTCTGAGAAACAAACTGAGGGTTCTAGAGGGGAGGGGGGTGGGAGGATGGGTTAGCCTGGTGATGGGTTTTGAGGAGGGCACATTCTGCATGGAGCACTTGGTGTTATGCACAAACAATGAATCATGGAACACTACATCTAAAACTAATGATGTAATGTATGGTGATTAACATAACAATAAAAAAGAGTTAACACTGTTTCTTTACAATGATTCACATTGTAAAGGAACACACACACAAAAAAAAACACCCTTTTTTCTAAAGGATGGTGTTTTCCATTTCACATTGTAAGGTAACACATGGTTATAAAAAATAAAAATGTTCATTAAAGTTGCATATCTTTTCCATATATGTTTGTGTTCACACAAAATCACCAGTAGTATCACACTATGTGCAATAATCAATATAATTTGCTTTCTCACTTATGATGTGTAATGGTTCAAATTCTTAATTCATAATATCTGAATATGTTACCAAATAACTCACAATAGAAAAATAAACTTAGGCGATATATTTACAGATTCTTGGATTATGTTTCTCTTCTTGCCTTATATTTAAGCTCCTCTGTTCATTCATTCATTAATTCACTTAAAAAATCTTTACCCTTGATAAATATTGAGGATTAAAAGGTGAAAATATTATGGATTTTATGATGACTTTTTGGAAGAACTTACATTTGAGGTGGTCCCCTACATTCATAGCACAGCTTTACAATACTATGTGATGTTAAAAAGATTCTTGAACTTACTGCTGTTTTATTCCCTCATATGTAAAATGACAAAAATAATAGTATAATCAGTTCTCCTTATGATGCAACCTACGCATTCATAAAAATCAAAGCAGTATGCAAAATCATATAGTAAAAACCATAAAGCTCTTGGAAAAAGTGGGGTTAGGATACAATATCTTTTTCAGTGACACATAAAAATAAAAATACAAGAAATTATTAAAAATGCTAGTTTTGCACTTGTTAAATGATCAAAATGCTACAATAAATGTGACACTTTACCTTGAAAAAGGACTGAAGTCTGCCATGGAAATGGAAATTGGAAGGATTGAAGCTTAGGAGTTGTGCTTATGGTAATTTTGAGTTGGTGGAAGGAAAGTTATTTGAAGGAGGGTTATTGATGTATTTAAAAAATGTAAAGAGGGCGCCTGGGTGGCTCAGACCGTTAAGCGTCTGCCTTCTGCTCAGGTCATGGTCCCAGAGTCCTGGGATCGAGTCCCGCATTGGGCTCCCTGCTCCTTGGGAGCCTGCTTCTCCCTCTGCTTCTCTCTCTCTCTCTCTGTCTCTCATGAATAAATAAATAAAATCTTTAAAAAAATTAAAAAATAAAAAATGTAAAGAAAAAAAAACATTGGAAAAGCTGTAGACATCAATCAGATCAAGGTATTTGTGAAATTCAGTGCAAGGTTTCCGATTTAGACTTGTAGTTAGAGAAAATGAGAAGCCAAATAGTGAAACTGACATGATTTCATTTGAACTTTAGGAAGATTTCTAGGTGTATAGTGTGAAAAATAGATTGGTGTTGAAAATCTGTATGGTAGGAAGTCCTATAAGGGGAATAATACAGGATTAGGCTACTTTATAAAATATGTGATCAGTAAAGTGGTAAATGAGGTGATAGATTTAAATGAAGGGATTTGAACTATGTTTAGGAAATGTAGTAGAAGAATTTTGATGTATTATTTAACATGGGTTGGGGAAGTAAAGGATGGAGTCAAGAATGAGACAGGTTTCATGGACAATTGAGTACACAGTAAACTCAAAGCACACACAAAGGAACTGATTTGCTGGGAGAAAATGGAGAGTGACAGCTTTTTAAAAGACCCCTGAGAACCATTTAAATGGAGACTTCCAGTATATAATTGAATATAGGACTATGAATAAACAGAGTATGCCATGAAAGGAGTCAAGGTTTCAGAGCATGAAGTTCTGGTCAAGAATATCTCAAATGCTGCTAATGTAAAAATTGAGACAATGACTGAAGAGTTCACACTAGACCAGTAATACTGAGTTCATTTTTGATCCTTGAAAAAATAATTTAAGTTAAATCAAGAGCACAGATCTCAGAATACATTGAGTTGTGTAGTAAGCCATGGAGAGAAAAGTATAAACAACTCTCCCAATAATTATAATTGTGAATGTGAAGAGATATTTAGCTGGAGATAACACAGGGTAGAATTTGTTTTATTGATGTTTGGTCAATGGATTGATCTATGTCTCTTTAATTGTTAAAGCGAAGAAATGCCCAGCAAAATAATTGATTATGTATGTGAAGGTTTTGTCCATGGTGTGCTAGAGAAGGAAAAAAAAAAATGCAGTCCAAAGCACAAATAGAGAAATTTCTTCTGACATGGGAGGTAATACTTCTTTTATTATAATTGGAGAAAGAGTGGAAGGGCTAGATTGACACACTTGTATTTTGCTATTATAGTAGTGGTAAACTGAATTAGGTTTCTTGAGATTGCCTCATTAATGAAATAGAATATACTGTTTGACAGTAGGGAGAGAGGGACCAGACTTTCCACTGATCTTAAACAGTGTGGAGGACTACTACATAATCTTTATAATGTCTTATTCATTTTTGGTGTAACCTATATATTACCTTGTATGTCGTCTAAGAGAGTGAAGAATACTTTTATTTTCATCTCTTATAGATAGAGTTTAGAAACAATGTACACCCTTAAATAGCCCATCTTTCATATGGAACATTAGACATATTCTTAAATTACAGTACATTGATTTGAAATCTTACAATAATGAGACATAAGCTATAAATCAGTATTGCAAATAATTGAATATGTGTAGCAAATGTCAATTGCTTAAGAAGATGTAGCTTTATCTTCTAATTAATGAGCTTTGCGCAGGGGCAGTATCGTAGCCAATGAGGTTTATCCGGGGCGCGGTTATTGCTAATTGAAAACTTATCTTCTAATTAATGTGTTTTACTTTTTACTTTCCTAAAGTAACCTGTAAATATTCCATTTAATTTGAAACCTATCAAAAGATTATTATAATAATGTCTACAAAGATCTTTAAAATGTCAAGGAACACAGTTTGTGGTAGCACAACAGCAAAAGTTAAGATGGAGTCTGAAAGCTATTGTTAAACAACAGTTTGCAAAAGTGTCAAAAATATGTGACAGAGGGAAGAAAAATCCCTTTTTGCTAAGTTGTCATCTGTGGCTCGTTATACCAGGTACATGTATTTAGACACTTTCAATGAGTTATCATGGGATCATATCCCAAAGTCATGTGTTGTTTGGGAATTCAAGCAGAGTGACCTGATGTACTAAGTATTCTGGTTTGGCTAATGAGCAAAATTTTGGGAAGGAAATCTGATCTGTCAGCTCCTTGATTTTGAATAGTGTGACCTAAGCTCACATATGCCAAGGTTTCTGCAATGCCAGGAGGAAGTTTGGGGGGATTTGATGCCACAGACACAGTTATAATTAATTTGATTTAACCTCATTAAGTCTTCTAAGTATTGTTTGCCACATTTACGTACATCAGAATAAACTAGTTCAGATATTTTGTCTACATGTAAATGAATGTATGGGATATGCAAATATATACATATAATAAACATATATATGTTATATGTATATGCATGTATATTCCTTCAAGCATTTTCAAAAGTCAGAAGCTTAAATAAACCAAGATAATTTATAACAAAAAATAGAATTATTTTGTATAATTTGGTTTATTTTAGAGATTTAATTCAATTTCGTTTGCCAGAAGTCCTTAGCTGCTTTACACATAATAAATAGATAATGCCTTAGTCAATCCTGCTGAGTACTGCCTGCAGGCATTATAAATGTCCATATTTATTTAGTATCAGTAATACCAATTTTCCTACTACTGCTTTTGGATACCTAGCTATAAAGCATATAAATAAGTGTGTGTGTATATATATATATATATATATATATATATATATATATATATATATATAGAAAGGAATTCATATATATATGAAATAATATAAATATATAATATAAATGTAAATAATAATTTTATAAATATAAAATAAGTGCAATATAAGTATATTTAATACAATAAAACTATATTTTATATATATTTAATTATATGTATTTACATGTAAATAAATCAAAAATGATTTCCATTTTATGGAATATTAATATAATTTAGTACTTCAAAGTTTAATCTTTACTCTCAAGTAAATAATATATATTCACATATTTAAATTTTTCAATGCCTGCAACTGATCCATTTCTACTGTTTTTTTAATTACTAAATCAAATACCAATATATATACAAAGATATATTTGCTTTATAAAATTAAATGCTTGGTGTGATAATCAGATATGTTCTATCATCCTCTTATTTTTCTTTTGTTATAGAAACTCCCAATCTCCTAATGGTATGTCTTAGTTGTCCACTGACTTCCTAGCTAAATACATTTCCCAGCTTTTTTTGCAACTATGTGAGACCATGTGATTAAGATCTTGTTAATGAAATGTGAGTAAAAGTAAGTAACTCTCAGGATGTTTTCCCTGAGCCTTCACTCTCTTTCTTCCTTCCTAGGACCTGGAATATGTATGTGGTGGTGACTAAAGGCTTGGCTGGGGGCGCCTGGGTGGCTCAGTTGTTAAGTGTCTGCCTTTGGCTCAGGTCATGATCCCGGGGTCCCGGAATCGAGCCCCTCATTGGGCTCCCTGCTCCGTGGGAAGCCTGCTTCTCCCTCTCCCACTCCCCCTGCTTGTGTTCCTGCTCTCGCTATCTCTCTCTGTCAAATAAATAAAATCTTTAAAAAAAAAAAAAAAAGGAAATATGAATAGAGAGATCATGCAGAGTGTTTTCTGGTTATAGTTTTACTACTTTTTATGTCTTAGAGATTTTCTGTGACCCTTTATGTATCTGAGAAACATGTCTGAGAAGCCTATATGTATCACCCTGCTTTTATTTAAATTATTTTCAAAGTGATGAGTTAGTATAAGTAAAGTTTCAATCTGAAGGTGAAGAGAATGTGAGTTTTCATGTAAGTTTTGCATAATTTTAACTCTTCTTCCAAAAAATGTTAAAAATTGTTCTACTAAAACACATATAATATCTAAAGTTTATTTCTATTAAATAAGAGGCATAGAGAGTAAGTCAATTGAAGAGATAAAGTGAAGTCATTTTTTAAAAATGCTCCATTAAAAAAGAACAGGCAAAAAAAAAAAAAATAGATCAGAAATCTACAGCCAAAATCATACTTAATGGTGAGAAGCTAGATGCTTTCCCTGTAAGATCAGGAACAATACAGAGATGTCTTTCTCACCTCTACTATTTAATATCATACTGGAAATCCAAGCCAATGCAATGAGAAAAGAATATAATAAAAGCAATACAGATTGGAAAAGAATAAATTAAAAGTCTTTTTTTTTTTTCATAAATGACAGAATTTATAACTAGAAAATCCCAAAGAAATGACAAAACAAAGCTCCTAGAGCTCCTAAGAGATTATGGGAAGGTTGTGGGATACAATATTAATACATTGTGAAATTTAAAACAAAGTACCATTTATATCAGCACCAAACTGAGGGAAATACTTAAATATAAATCTAACAAAATATGTAAAGGAAAACTACAAAACTTTGATGAAAGAAATCAAAGAAGACCTAAAGAAGTGAAGAGATATTCCATGTTAATGCGTATGTAGAGTCAATATTGTTATGAATCAGTTTTTCCTTAAATCATCTATAGATTTGGAATCTCAACGAAAATTCTCATGGACATCAAAAGACTGGTTATAAAGTTTGTATTGAAAGGAAAAAGAGTCACACTTGGCAACATGATACTGAAGAAGACAAAGTCAGTGACTGACTACTCAGTTTCAAGACTTACTATAAAATTACAACATCAAAATGACATGGTGCTCGTGAAAGAAAAAGACAAATTATTGACTGGAACAAATTGAGAGACCAGAAATAGAACCACACACATGTATTTAGCTAATCTCTGACAAAGGAACAAAAACAATTCAATGAATAAAAGTTTGCCTTTCGATAAATGGTGCTGGAACACCTGGAACCCTAGTTTATCCAAAAAAACCTGTATCTAGATACAGACCTTATATTCTTTGAAAGAAAAAAAAAACAAAACAAACAAACAAACAAAAAACTGCAACTGGATCATAGAATTAACCTAAAATACAAAACTATAAAACTTAAGAACATATCTCGGTGGCTTTAGTTTCCACAATGACTCTTTAGATAAAATAACAAAGGTATGATCCATGAAAGAGAAAGTTGAAAAATTGGACTTGACTAAAATTAAATATTTCTATTCTGCGGAGACACCATTAAGAGAATGAAATACAAGCAACAGATGGGGAGAAATCTTTGCAAAACATATATCAAGAAAAGTACTGGTATCCAAAATGTACAAAGAACTGTCAGAGCTCAACAATAAGGAAATAAACAAACCAACTGAACAATATATAAAAGATCTAAACAATCAACTCACCAAAGAAGACATACATACAGATGGGAAATATGCATATAAAAACATATTCAGGGGCACCTGGGTGGCTCAGTCGTTAATCATCTGCCTTCAGCTCAGGTCATGATCCCAGGGTCCTGGGATGGAGCCCCACATCAGGCTCTCTGCTCAGCAGGAAGCCTGCTTCTCCCTCTCCTACTCCCCCTACTTGTGTTCCCTCTCTTGCTGTCTCTCTCTGTGTGAAAATAAATAAATAAAATCTTAAAAAAAAAAGTATTCAACATCACATGTCATTATGAAATAGCAAATTAAAACAATGAAATTTCACTACACATTTATTAGAGTTACTAAAATCTAGAACACTGAAAATATGAATGCTGATGAGGATGGAGCAACAGGAATTTACATTCATTGCTGGTGGGAAAGCAAATAGAACAGCCACTTTGGAAGACAGTTTGATAGTTTCGTACAAAGTTCACCATAGTCTTACCATATGATTCAACAATAGAAACACTATATATTTACTCAATTAGGTTAAAAAATTATCTCCACACATAAACGTGGACACAAATGTATATAGCAGCTTTATTCATAACTGCCAAAAATTGGAAGCAGCCAAGATGTTCTTTAATAAGTGAATGAAAAAACAGTGGTAAATCTATTCAGTGGAACATCACTCAGTAATATAAAGAAATGAGCTAATGAGCTATGAAAGGACATGAAGAAAGCTTAAACTCATTTTTAAGTGTAAGAAGCCTGTCTGAAAATGTTACATATTGTATGCTTCTAACAGTATAACGTTCTGGAATGGCAAAAATGTAGAGAAAGTAAAAAGATCAATGGTTGCCAGAGCTTCAGGGAAAGGAGAGATGAATAGGGGGCAAACAAGAGATTTTAGGGTGGTAAAACCATTCTTTCTGATACTTTAATGGTGGAAACATTAAAGGCCATGTAATAAACTCTAATGCAAACTCTGCACTTTAGTTAATGATATCAATATTGGGTTATCATTTGTAAAAACTGTTCCACACTAATACAAAACTTCAATATTATAGGGAACTTAATAATAAAAATAGAAAGAACTTTGTGTGGTTGGGGGTAAAGGAGGTATCTGGTCATTTAATATTTTCTGTGCAATTTTTCAATATAACTAAAAATGTTCTAAAAAATAAAGTCAGTTAAAAAAATAAACAACCTGATTTGTGAAATTCTAAAATGTTCAAAATATTTTTAAATTTACTCATTCATGTATTTGATAATTTTAGTGTTTATATATATATATCTTTAAAACAAATATAAGGAAATGTTAAGGTTTTTTCTTTCACTCTATTTGGAAAACTCAGTGACCTTTACTTCTTACCCACATAGTCTATGCTAAAATATTGCTGTCTTCAATTATTTTTCCCTCATTCACAATATTAATGAAATAAAATATTAAGCAGAGAAACAGCCATTTTTGAGGTTTTAAAAATATTTGAAAGCGTATTTAAGGAAGATAAAACAAGAGGAGATTCAACTCCAAAGTGAAAGACCTGCAGGATGAGAGTTGGAAGCAAAATATAAAATTAAATGAAAATAAAAATATTGGATATGTCATATCTTGTTTTTAATCCAATGGAATCTCCCAGGAAAGAATATTTGATGAATTTTTAAAATATTAGGTGTTTACAACTTTTAAAATATGGCAGTTGTGATGAGCACTGGGTGTTGTATGTAAGTGATGAATCATTCAATTCTACTCCTGAAATCAGTACTACACTATATGTTAACTAATTTGAATTTAAATAAAAATTTAAAACAAACAAACAAGAACAACAACAACAAAAGAAATACATTTGGACTGTGATACTAGTTTTGTAACTTGACAAATATCCTTATTTCTCTAACCTTCATTTTCACTTTAACATAATAATTGTACCAAAACCAAGATTTTTGAGTGTTTATATATATTAGGCTATGAGTTAGAGACTTACAAAAATTGTCTTATTACTGAAAAAAATAAAATAAAATAAAGTAAAGTAAAATAAAATAAAATAAGGCATGCAAATGTAAAACCTCTGTCTCTGAAGTGTCCTTAATACCATCCCACTGATGAAGCTTCCATCTGTCTGCCCATCTGTTTCCATTTACTGTTTCCTTCACTTGTACCATATTCTGCTGCTATCTCCTCTTTTTTTTTTAACTACCTTCAGAATCACGCTTCCCACTGGCTTCTTTTTTTTTTTTTTCCCTGCCTAAAATATTCTAAGATCTGCTTTATTCTAAGTCCTTGGTATGTATCAGGGCCAGAAAAAAAAAAAAAAAAATTGGGGGAGAGGTGGAATATAAAACTATGATACTTCTTTGAATACTTCCCTTGTGGATGAGTTGGGGAAGTGAAATTAAAGAAAAGGGTCTGTAGCAGTCATGTTGAACCATGTACAAAGGGAATGCCAAGGATCTCTGGCTGAAATGTCTATATTCAAGAGACATTGAAAGTCATTCCCTGTGGGTGCGACTCAAGGAATGAAAATTTAGGCCAGGCTGGTTGCCAGGGAAGGAAACTCATGCTTTGAGCTGAAATCCCTGAACAGGGACTGTGTTTGAATAGTTGCCTTTTAAAACTCTCCTTAGTGCTGAACTTTACACTTAGATGAAGATTTAGATTTCTAAGTTCTAGTTGGATTTTCTATAAAGATAAAACACTATCATCTAAAAATTAAATCCGTTTTACTCTGCATGAACCCTCAGATCTTCGTCTTCTTCTTCTTCTTTTTTTTTTTTTTAAGATTTTATTTATTTGACAGAGAGAGACACAGCGAGAGAGGGAACACAAGCAGGGGGACTGGGAGAGGGAGAAGCAGGCTTCCCGCCGAGCAGGGAGCCCGATGAGGGGCTCGATCTCAGGACCCTGGGATCATGACCTGAGCCAAAGGCAGATGTTTAACGAGTGAGCCACCCAGGCGCCCCACTTCCTTTTCTTATCTCTAAATTCAAATAGCACTCCTTAGTCATTTTCACTAGAAAGCCAAGATTTATTTATGATTTCTTCATTTTCCCACTCTTACATCTAAATTATATATAGAACCAATAAACGGACTATATAATCTGTACTTAAAATACACTTTTTAAAATTACTGGCAAGGGAACTCGGTGTAGTGACTCTCATTAAAAATTATCTTTTTGTTTTCCTTAATACTTAGTTGCAAGCTCTATTTGGGCAGAGCCATATAGTTTTTGCTTGCTATTGAATGCCCCACACTACACAGAATGCCTGGCATATAGTTGGGATATAAACCTTTCTGGAATGAATTATCAAGCTAGTCAAACATTATTCAAGAGCAAGAAATAAGCTCTACCCCCAACCCAAACCCTTATGATAAATCTAGGTTGTAGATAGGGGAAACCCATTTTAAAATTTCATTGTTAAAAATTATTTTTACCAATGTCTGCAAATGGCATAGACATTTCCTACTGAAGATGGAGATGTGCTATCAATAGTCTTTAGTGAAAAACTTCAAATAACATTTAAATACTGAAAGGTAGATCTGAGGTCGAGTTTGGGAAGAAGAATGTGCAGGAGTGCTATATGCCCCCCATAGAGTGATAATGAAATGGGGGACTATAGGTTGACCCACAGGAAGATGTCAGGAAGAAGTAGTGAATGAGGACTGAAAATAATTCTTTTGGAAGAAAGCCAAAGTGGCTGTCCTTTGAGAAAGTTCCCAATTGGAAAAATGAGGGTTCTAAGTTATATTCTATGTAGTAATACCATTATAGTGCCCCAAATTGTATTATACAGGTCAGCCTTGTGTCAGCTGTATTTTTGGTAAATGAAGGAGTTATCAAGCACCCAAAACCTAATTTTAAATTATATAAAATTTTAATATAATTTAAAATTAGGTTTTAATTATATTAAAATTAATTATACACATATATATTAACATTATATATAAATTAAATTAAATTATGTTCTGTTGATTTATTTATAAAGCATGGTGTTATTAAAAATTAGAAAAAAGAACAAATATCTAGAAAGACTGAATTACATATTTATTAAATTAGAATGTATTAAAATTTTATAAAATTAGTAAAATTTATTAACATTTCTTAAAATTTCAGAACAAATACAAAAGAATATCAAGTAATAGGAAAAAGTGGAAGAAAAACAGAGAAACCCTAAAACTGAGCGAACTAATTAAAAGTTTTGGGAGACAGAACAAAATTAAGCAAAGAAAAGAAAGTGAGGACTATATATAGTTTTACAATTGGCCATTTACCCGCCTCTGCATCATGTATAATGATTAATTCTGATTGAGAACAAAGACTACTGGTTTGATGTGTTTAGCTAGCTGAATTGCTGAAAGGAAAATGAACTGACAACTAAAAAGAGACTGATAATTTTAATTTTAAATAATTTGAAGTCTAACTAAATTTTAATAATGGCAAAACTATTAAAAAGTATACCTTTCTTTTTTTGTTTTCGTATTAAGTTGGTGTACTTTATTGTCATGAGGGCTTTGTAGCTATGGTGTTTACTGATTTCTCAAGTTAATCTTATCAATGTTAACCTAAATCCATTACTAGTGTTGAGTGTAGGCATGTGTCTGGGCCACTGTAAAAAACTAACACATTTTCACAAGTATAAACATACTTTTTTCCCCTCGCATTTGGAACATTCTGAAATTATAATGCAACTTGCAAATAAATGTCAAAAGAAACTCAATAGCTACTAGGCAGGAGAGTATATTGTGACTTCTAATTGTTGTCTTTATGTGTATGTGAACAAACTTAACAGTTGCTAAATGATTCAACTTACCTAATTATAAACTTTGTTGAATTATTTTTTATTGGAAGCAAAACAATTTGATTTAAGCTAGGATTCTTTTAACTCAAAATATCTTCAATTGTATTATAGTGAAATTCAGTATTGGACCCAAAATTTCTTGACACATTCTAGACAATGTAAATAAAGGCAGCTAGATAAATTCTAATTTAAAACAACTAGAACAGACAAAATATTATATTGTGGAATTATCTAGGTTTGTTTTTTTGCAAGTGATAGAAATCCTTATTAAACCAGAATCATTACCTATCTTTCAAAGTTAAGGTTGGGAAAATTAGGGATGCAGCTTAACCATATTTGAACACTTTTAAAGCTTCCATTTCCTTGTCCTTTCTGCTTTTCTGTGCAACTGATTCATTCTGTTCTCTCACTTCACACTGGTTTCTTTTACCCCACAATTTATGTTGAGGAAAATATGAGTATTTTTTTTTTTTAAACAGGAAGGAGTGAAGAGAGGCAAAGGAAGGAAGGAAGGAAGGAAAGAAGAAAGGAAGAAAGGAAGAAAGGAAGAAAGAAGGAAAGAAAGAAAGAAAGAAAGAAAGAAAGAAAGAAAGAAAGAAAGAAAGAAAGAAAGGAAGGAAGGAAGGAAGGAAGGAAGGAAGGAAGGAAGAAAGAAAGAAAGAAAGAAAGAAAGAAAGAAAGAAAGAAAGAAAG